>NC_026001.2:76637216-76669716 GCF_000442705.2 Elaeis guineensis | reverse complement strand
CGGACGAAGCCTTTCTGCATTCGGAGTTGGAGACGAGATCCGACTCCCGTCAGAGCTCGGGCGAAGCCTACCTGTAGCTCGAGTCGTGGGCGGAGTCCGGACAGAGACTTTCTGCATTCAGAGTTGGGGACGAGATCCGGCTCCCGTAGGAGCTCGGGCGAAGCCTACCTGTAATCACAGTCAGGGGTGAAGTCCGGTTCCCGTAGGAGTCGGGACGGAGCCTTTCTGCATTCGGAGTTGGGGACGAGATCCGGCTCCCGTAGGAGCTCGGGCGAAGCCTACCTGTAATCACAGTCAGGGGTGAAGTCCGGCTCCCGTAGGAGTCCGGACGAAGCTTACTTGAAATTAGAGTCAGGGATGAGGTCCGGCTCCCGTAGGAGTCCGGGCAAAGTTTACCTGTAGCTCGAGTCGTGGGCGGAGTCCGGCTCCCGTAGGAGTCCGGACGGAGCCTTTCTGCATTCGAAGTTGGGGACGAGATCCTACTCCCGTAGGAGCTCAGACGAAGCCTACCTATAATCACAGTCAGGGGTGAAGTCCGGCTCCCGTAGGAGTCCGGACGAAGCTTACTTGCAATTAGAGTCAGGGAGAAGGTCCGGCTCCCGTAGGAGTCCGAACGAAGTTTACCTGCAGCTCGAGTCGTGGACGGAGTCCGGCTCCCGTAGGAGTCCGGACGGAGCCTTTCTGCATTCGGAGTTGGGGATGAGATCCAGCTCCCATAGGAGCTCGGGCGAAGCCTACCTGTAATCACAGTCAGGGGTGAAGTCCCGCTCCCATAGGAGTCCGGACGAAGCTTACTTGAAATTAGAGTCAGGGACGAGGTTCGGCTCCCGTAGGAGTCCGGGCGAAGTTTACCTGCAGCTCGAGTCGTGGGTGGAGTCCGGCTCTCGTAGGAGTCCGGACGGAGCCTGCAAGTGAAGTCGTGGGCGAGGTCCGGCTTCCATAGGAGTTCGGACGTCGCGAAGAATTTGGTTGACGCTTGCGGGGGCCTGCCCATCGGCAAAACTTAGGAGTGTGGTGGAGGCTCGGTCGCTCGGGAGGTTTGAAGAGATGTTGCTGGAGGTCGGAAGTCAGTTGGACCCCGGAAGGTCACTCCCCTCACGAACTTCGGCTGGGGGGATATTTCATATCCAACACCAGTCCCCCTACTTTTGAGTTAGAATTTCGAATGAAGTATAGAGAAATTTTCGCAGCCGAAGTTATCCCCTTGAATCCTATGCACGGTCACCCCCAGATATTTTATCATTAAATGCGCGCGTGCTGGAGTCTTTTCAAATCGAGGTGATTCGAAGGGACCTTTTGGAATTCTCGCTGGTATGCTGGCCCAGGTACGGCACAGTAATAGCCCCATCAGCTGTCAGCCGCTTTTAGCCGCCCGTCATGGTGAGTGGGACACGTGTCGAGCACGGGTCGGCCTGGGGGATTTGCGATCATTATGGCACCGGATCCCAGGGTCTATTTAAACCCGCCTTTCCGCCTAAAAAATTCTATTGGCATCCGTCTTTTCTCCGAGAGTCCTGACCCTCCTTGGCGTCTCCTTTGCCCTATGCATCCTTCGAGTCGTCCCTATCCTCGCCCCTCTGCATCCTTTAGGGTGATCTAGGTTAGTCCCAGAACCTTCGCTTTTCTTCTTGCCACTTAGGGGCCTTTTCTCCTCCATTTTCTTCTATTGCATTCCTCTGAGTTGGTCTCCCGCAACCTCTCGCCCCTTATCCCATCTGTTTTCTTCAAAATCTTTAGGGTCTTTATTTGAAGTCGTTCGAAATGTCTTCCGGCACCTCCGCCTCTAGCGGTTCCGGGAATTCTTCCACCTCAGCCCCCCAGGAGCCCCATCCTATAGACGAACCCACTCCTGGGATCGGGCTTCACCCGATTTTTGCACCGGGTGCTATTCCCTGTTCTCTAACTCCGGACGAACTCCTACTGATAAGGGTTCAGTATGAAGTTCCTCCGAAGAATGACCTAGAGCTTTCTGGCCCATTCGACCGGGCTAGCACTCCCCCACCCGATCATTTTTGCCTGTATTAGGAGGTATTTCGTGCCAGACTCTGGCTTTCGCTCCCGTCCTTTGTCGTCGCCCTTTTTCGCTTCCTAGATATCTCCTTAGCTTCAGTTGCTCCGAATTCTTTTAGGTTTTTGATAGGGTTCCTCTCCCTTTACCACGTAGTCGAGGTTCAGCCCTCCCTCTCTCTGTTTAGGCACTTCTATACCTTCAAGCGTCACCCTTCGACGAAGGACTGGTGGTATTTCTCCCCTCAGTTCGGCAAGAAGGGGTTGCTGAAAGGGGCCCCCTCTTCAATCCACAACTGGAAGGAAAAATACCTCTTCGTCCACTGCCCAACTTTGAGGCTGGGCCTGCCCCCTTGGGGCTCTCTGAGGGACTCTATCCGTCGGGCTCCCAGTCTGGGGGAGGACGACCTTCAGGCCGCCTGGAAGCTTCTTGACTATTCCGCTCCTTCCCTCCCAAACCTTCTGAGGGAGCAATTTTTGTTCAACATCGGCTTGAGCCCCCAGGATCCTGCGAGTACTCCATCTCTTCTTTTCTTCCATCCTTCTTCTTTTTCTTGCTTTCTCTTCCCCCTTCTTTCCTTCTCTCTCTCTCTTTTTTTTTTTTTTTGCATGTCACTTCTTCCTTTTTCACCTCACTACTAACTTCCAATTTTTTTTTTTTTTTTAGGAATGGACGCCGAAGCAGCACGGATGCTCGCCAGGGGCCTCAAGGCCTACAAAAGGAAAGGTGCCATGGCCTCCGGATCAGCAAAGAAGGCCAGGGTGGAGGAGACGAGCTCGACCGTGCCTGTCCAGGTGGCTCTCACGATCGACGTTCCTTCGGACGTCGAACCAACGGCCCCCCGGACCTCTTCAAGGAGTCCACCGACTGGGGCTTCCGTTTCAGGGGTCCGTTCCATGGAGGTGCCCGGAGTCGAGAGGGGGATGAGGAGGAAGTCGGTGGCCCGCAAGGGGAGTAGCCACCGAGCCATCGTTGAGGAGTCCCTTGGTTTCGAAGAGGAGTCAGAGAATCTCTTCAATGATAGGGACTTGATCAAGCGGTTGATCGATGGCTGCATTCTGCCTGAAGTCGTCGAGAGGATCGACCGTGCCGATCTTGAGCAGCGGATTTGGGACTCCCTAGGGTCCTTTCTCGAGGTAAACAAGTCTTCATTTAATTGGCTTTCCGACCCTTGTTCTGATCCCCTAACCGTCCTTGCAGATTGAGCACCAGCTTCTTGCCAACATCGAGGCGACGAACCAGGCGAGGAGGGACACCATCCAGGCGGAGGAGCATCATCGGGCTGAAGTCGCTCGCCTCAAAGAAAAGGCCGTTGAAGTAGCTACCCTCCAGGAGGCCCTGGAGAAAAAAAAAGCAGGTCCGGGAGGAAGAGAAGTAGACCTCGGAGGAGACGGTGAGAAAGGCGGAGGCCGAGGTCGCCAATTTGGCAGAGAAGATTCCGTTCCTGGTATCGGAGGCCAGGGGTCTTGCGGTAGAGGAGTTCAAGGCCTCTGTGGAGATGAGAGATCTGAACGTCCGATTCGGCCAGGAAGCATTCATCAAGGGGTTCGAACTCTGCCAGGAGAAGGTGGCCAGGAAATTTTTCGAGCTCGACCTCAGCTTCTTGGGCGAGGAGTCTGAAGATGAGGCCGGTCCCTCTCCTGCCGCTACCGTTGCCGCAGCCCCCCCTCCAGGGACACCGAGCTCCCCAACTCCTACTGCAGAGGTCTGAGACTTCCAACCTTGTATATATATTTTTTTTGTCTTTAAGAAACATTCACTCAATAAAGTTGAATTTTTTGTCATGGATGGCTTCTTCTTTCTTCTTTCCCTCTTTTTCTTTCTGCAATGGGACGTGCCTTGATGCTTTTGTCTCTCGACGGTAGTGTCCTGCCGAAGTACTTCCCCTACCCCAAGGGATTTCGCTGAAGTCCACGATCCAGCGGCTGAAGAAGGAAGTTCTTCGGTTGACAAAAGGGTCGAAGAAGATGGGAGGCGAGCTTCGCAGATTAGGGAGGGTTATTCCGAAGCCACCTCAGAGGCCACCCGCTTTCAGAATCTCCATGTGAAGGGGATCATGGAATACAGCCGAAGGAAGGCGGACTTTGTGAGGGAGCTTGAGGAACACAAGAAGAGCGCCAGCAATCGAATCTGGGCTCAAGCTGCCAAGATCAGTTCTCTCAGGATGGAACTGTCAGCTGCACAGGAGAGGATTGGCCAGCTGGAGGGAAGTTCATCCCGGCTCTTGGCTAGAGCCGACGGCGATCGGGAGTGGTCGAAGAAGGTCTCTGACCTTCAGCAGCAGCTTTAGGATGCCGAGGTGGGCTATGACGTGCACTGGGCCGGCTGGCGCAGGCAGGTGGATGAATATAAAGGGAGACTCAGGGTAGCGATCGATGAAGTCGCCCGTCTTCAAGGGCAGCTGGCCGACAGGGCCCAGCTCGCTTTTTCTTGGGATTCCAATGAACTCCAGTCCCTAAGAAGAACCGTCGAAGGGCTTTCGTCGCCCTTGGGGAGAGGACAGCTGAGTTGCAGCAATCGAAGATCCAGCTGGCGTGTGAGCAGCAGGTCGTCAAGGACGCGGAGGTGGAGTCCGAGGTCCTGAGAAAGAGACGTCGAGAGGCGGAGAACGAAAGCCAGCGGCTCCATCGGGCGCTCCAGGACGCGCTGCTGAAAAAGGGAGAACTAGAAGAAGAAGTTGAAAATCTGAGGTAGTCCTGGATAAGGGGTGAAGCAGATAATTCGAGGTTGGAAGGAGTAGAGCTTACCTAGGGCTCTTTTTGGCCTTCTATCTTTCCATGCATACATTTTCTCTTTTGTTGTTTTGTCTTGCTTTTGTCGTTTTGCCCTTCTTTCTTTAGCCTGCCGAGCTTTGTAGTGTATATTTTGTGAATGAAATGAAAAGGAGATTTTGTGTTACCTCGTCCGCATGTTGTATCAAGTTATCGTCCGCCAAATTCCTTGTCTTTAAGACTAGTCCGACGTCGATGTCGTCTGGAGGTGCCCAATCATTGCCACATCGATTTGCTTTTCTTGTTGTCTGTGGCCATAGGCTCGAGCTTGGTGGTCTGTATTCCACATCGCCTCGAAGGTGTCATTGTTTTCTTGACCTGTGTCGAGAGCTTTCTTAGGGGCCGGGGATGTTAGGTAGGAACTTTCCATCTTTGTTGAGACGAGGTTCCTTAGGTCCTTGGTGTGGTTTGTTTTCCGTTTGCTGTCGGCATAATTCGTCACTTTCCTTTTCAATTCTCCTCCTCTTTTCGAGTGAGGGTCCTCCCCATGCTTTTTAAGGGGTCGCGTAGAAGTGTAGCGATGCCATTGAGGGGACTTTTCCCCTTATCCAATTTTGTTGGGCAGCCGGATCCTTGTCGTCATTAGGACGAGGTTCCCCCTCTATCCTTGACGTGGTCGATCTCGGTTCGGGTTAGGATGAGGTTCTCATCCTATTCCCAATGGAGCTGTGGGGGCATATAGGGGTCGTCGCAAGGGCCTCTCCCCCCATCCGGTCTAAAAGAATCAGGCCTTCGACTTTGCTCATGTCAGGGTGAGGTTCTCCTCCTGTCCCTAACATGGCTGTGGGGGCACATGTGGGCACTGTTTGGCCTCTCCCCCCATCCGATCTAAGAAGAATCGGGCCTTCGACTTTGCTCACGTTAGGGCGAGGTCCTCCTCCTATCCTTGACGTGGCCGTGGGGGCGCATAAGGGCGTTGTAGGGCCTCTCCCCCTATTCGATCTAAAAGAACCGGGCCTTTGACTTTGCTCACGTTAGGGCGAGGTTCTCCTCCTATCCCTAACATGGCTGTGGGGGCGCGTAAGGGCGTCGAAGGACCTCTCCTCCCATCCGGTCTAGGAGAACCGGGCCTTTGACTTTGCTCATGTTAGGGCAAGGTTCTCCTCTTGTCCCTAACATGGCTGTGGGGGTGCGTAAGGACGTTGAAGGGCCTCTCCCCCCATCTGATCTAAGAGAACCAGGCCTTTGACTTTGCTCATGTTAGGGCGAGGTTCTCCTCCTGTCCCTAACATGGCTGTGGGGGCACTCAAGGGCCATTATATGGGCCTCTCCCCCGGTCTGACCTTAAAATAATCGAACTTTCATTTTGCTCATGTTAGGATGAGGTTCTCCTCCTGTTCCTAATATGACCTTGTTATATTTGTTTGAAAGGGTCATCCCCAATCATAACAAGTCCATGCCGAAAGAGAAAGACATGCAAAGTAGAAAAGAATTTCGATTCAAAGTAAAGTCGTGAGTAGTACATTCACAGATTTCCCGAATTCCATGGTTGTGGAAGGTCTGCTCCTCCTTGAGGGCCTCCGGTGATGGAGTCGATGATCGCGATTGGAGGTCGATCTTCAGGCTGCTCCTCCCTCCTTGGCGGTTCAGGTTGCGGCAGGGCCCTTGGCCGATCTTCTCTACCCTCAGGCCGACATCGAATGAACCTGTCAAGTCGGCCTCGTCGGATGAGCTCCTCGATATCATCTCGGAGCTGGATGCATTCCTCTGTGTCGTGGCCGTGGTCGCGATGGTAGAGACAAAACTTGTTGGGGTTGCACTTTTCGGGGTGTGTGCGCATCCTCTCTGGCCTAGGGAGCTGCTCCCTGACCTCCATCAGTACCTGGATCTTCGAGGTATTGAGGGGGGTATAGTTGTGGAATCTTCCCGGTGGAGAATCTCGCCAGACTCTGAGGTCCGAACTTCTCTGCCTACGTACCTAGGGAGGAGTATGGACACGCTTGTGCCCAGGAGGGGATCGAGAACGTGGCCGAGCTTCTCTCGACCCTTTTTTGACTGTGGGCTTACTCGAGTCTCCCGCCTACCGCTCTCTCGCAGTCTCCTCATCCTTCATTTTGAAGGCTTCCTCCACTCGGGCGTACCCTTCAGCCCGAGCCAACAAATTAGCAAAATTCCTAGGGTACTTTTTCTTCAGGGAGAACAAAAGGTCATTCTTTTGAAGGCCGCCCTTCAGAGCGGCCATTGCTACCGATTGGTCCAAATTTCGGACTTCCAGTGCTGCGACATTGAAACGGTTGATGTAGGCCCAGATGGACTCCCCCTCCTTCTGCTTGATATTAATGAGGGACTCCGAACCCTTCCGGGGGTGCCGACTGCTGACGAAATGGGCCACAAATTGGTGGCTCATCTGATTGAAAGAAAAGATGGTACCCGACTTCAGTGCTGAGTACCAGTTTCTTGCCGCCCCCTTCAAGGTGGACAGGAAGGCTCGACACAGAATGGCATCGGGTGTGCCATGAAGCAGCATTATCGTCCGGAAGGCCTCCAGATGATCAACTGGGTCTGAAGTCCTGTCGTAGCTTTCGAACTGAGGGAGTTTGAAGTTTGGCGGGATCGGTTCCTGCATGATCATTTGAGAAAAGGGAGGGTCAGTGCAAATATCCTCACCATAGGCAGGGGGAGCGTGGCGGAGTTCTTCGATCCGTCGGTTCATCTCCTGGAGTCTCCAGTCCAGGAAATCCTCCCGACTTCGGGTCTCGAGGGTCCTCTGGCAGAATGGGGGCAGGGATCTTTCAAGGGTGGAGTCGTGATCCGATTGAGGGCTCTCCACCCTCGGGTTCATCTTCCCAGGAAAGACAGGGTGGCTGGCCCCCATGGCCCACCCCATCATCGGATTCTGATGTTCCGACGATGCTCTTTCCAAGCATACTGATGCCTGCGACTGCTGCTGCTGCATGGCCTGCACAGCTTCAGTGAGGCCCCTGACCTGCTGTGCTAGCAGATCAAATTGCTCCGTGCCGACCGTCGTTGCCGGAGGAGGAGGAGGTGGCTGGGAAACTGGAGGTGAGGCCAGAGCCTGAGATCTGGCCGCGGAGGTCATGGATCGTCGCGTGGACGCCTTGCGGGGAGGCATCGGGCAAAGACCAAGTGGATGAAGGAGGAGAGGGCGCTAGAAAAAATGCCCGAAGGCAGTTCCGTTGAGCACTCCTTTAAGAACAAGGGTACTGTGAAGACACAGCCCTCCTTCTAGCGCCCATCATGTTGGTGCAAAAATCTGCTTGCACCAGAGAAGCTGGAGTCGCGGTCACCGTCGGGACCTGCAAAAGAAGTCTAAACCGGAGGTGGGGTTGCTCTAGCAAGACCCTCCGACGCTCAAGTCAGTTCTCTGCCTCAACAAGAATGGAGTGCTCGAATGAAAATTTTAGCAGAGTTTCTAGGTAAAAATGAGAGCTTATAGAATAACGTATCTGGGGTCCCCTTTTTATAAGCGGAGGGGTAGCAAGCTGATAGCGACATCTATAACTGTCTGGTAGTGGGCCGTCCAGAGTCAGGGGAAATTTGTTGCAGAGAGTAGTGGAGCGGACCCGTGGCTATCACCGGGGCGTGTCACGTGGAGTCTGCCACGGGGAGCGGAGCGGCGTCCGTTGTCGCGACTTGCCAGAGAATGGAAGAATCGCACGGTATCCATCGCAGGAAGTGGAGCAGGATCGGGTCATTATTACGGCCTGTCAGGGAGTGACGGGGCCACGTGGGATCCGTCGCAGGAGGTGGAGCAGAGTCATGGCCGTTGCCGCAGCCTGCCAGGGGGTCCAGGCCTATCGGTCGGAGTTTGGCTGGGGTGTTTGATGGGGAGACGTGACTGGCTACCCGTTTGAGGGGAGCTTGGAGCACGGCTCTCGCAGGAGCCCGGATGAAGTCTTCTTTCTGTTGAAGTCGGGGATAAAATCCGGCTCCCGTAGGAGCCCGGGCAAAGTCTACCTGCAACTCGAGTCATGGGCAGAGTCTGGCTCCCGTAGGAGTCCGGATGGAGCCTTTCTGCATTTGGAGTTGGGGACGAGATCTGGCTCCCGTAGGAGCTCGGGCGAAGCCTACCTGTAATCACAGTCAGGGGTGAAGTCCGGCTCTCGTAGGAGTCCGGACGAAGCTTACTTGCAATTAGAGTCAGGGACGAGGTCCGGCTCCCGTAGGAGTCCGGGCGAAGTTTACCTGCAGCTCGAGTCGTGGGTGGAGTCCGGCTCCCGTAGGAGTCCGGACGGAGCCTTTCTGCATTCGGAGTTGGGGAGGAGATCCGGCTCCCGTAGGAGCTCGGGCGAAGCCTACTTGTAATCACAGTCAGGGGTGAAGTCCGGCTCCCATAGGAGTTCGGACGAAGCTTACTTGCAATTAGAGTCAGGGATGAGGTCCGGCTCCCATAGGAGATCGGGCGAAGTTTACCTGCAGCTCGAGTCGTGGGTGGAGTCCGGCTCCCGTAGGAGTCCGGATGGAGCCTTTCTGCATTCGGAGTTGGGGACGAGATCCGGCTCCCGTAGCAGCTCGGGCGAAGCCTACCTGTAATCATAGTCAGGGGTGAAGTCCGGCTCCCGTAGGAGTCCGGACGAAGCTTACTTACAATTAGAGTAAGGGACGAGGTCCTGCTCCCGTAGGAGTTCGGGCAAAGTTTACCTGCAGCTCGAGTCGTGGGTGGAGTTCGGCTCCCGTAGGAGTCCGGACGGAGCCTTTCTGCATTCGGAGTTGGGGACGAGACCCGACTCCCGTAGGAGCTCGAGCGAAGCCTACCTGTAATTACAGTCAGGGGTGAAGTCCGGCTTCCATAGGAGTCCGGACGAAGCTTACTTGCATTTAGAGTCAGGAACGAGGTCCGGCTCCCATAGGAGTCCGGACGTAGTTTACCAGCAGTTCGAGTCGTGGGCGGAGTCCAGCTCCCGTAGGAGTCCGGACGGAGCCTTTCTACATTTGAAGTTGGAGACGAGATCCGGCTCCCATAGGAGCTCGGGCGAAGCCTACCTGTAATCACAGTCAGGGGTGAAGTCCAGCTCCCGTAGGAGTCCGGATGAAGCTTACTTGCAATTAGAGTCAGGGACGAGGTTCGGCTCCCATAGGAGTCCGAGCGAAGTTTACCTGCAGTTCGAGTCGTGGGCTGAGTCCGGCTCCCGTAGGAGTCCGGATGGAGCCTTTCTGCATTCGGAGTTGGGGATGAGATCTGGCTCCCGTAGGAGCTCGGGCGAAGCCTACCTGTAATCACAGTCAGGGGTGAAGTCCGGCTCCCGTAGGAGTCCGGACGAAGCTTACTTGCAATTAGAGTCAAGGATGAGGTCCGACTCCCGTAGGAGTTCAGGCAAAGTTTACCTGCAGCTCGAGTCGTGGGTGGAGTCCGGCTCCCGTAGGAGTCCGGACGGAGCCTTTCTGCATTCGGAGTTGGGGATGAGATCCGGCTCCCGTAGGAGCTCGGGCGAAGCCTACCTGTAATCATAGTCAGGGGTGAAGTCCGCCTCCCATAGGAGTCCGGACGAAGCTTACTTGCAATTAGAGTCAGGGATGAGGTCCGGCTCCCGTAGGAGTTCGGGCGAAGTTTACCTGCAGCTCGAGTCGTGGGCAGAGTCCGGCTCCCGTAGGAGTCCGGACGGAGCCTTTCTGCATTCAGAGTTGGGGACGAGATCCGGCTCCCATAGGAGCTCGGGCGAAGCCTACCTGTAATCACAGTCAGGGGTGAAGTCTGACTTCCGTAGGAGTCCGGACAAAGCTTACTTGCATTTAGAGTCAGGGATGAGGTTCGGCTCCCGTAGGAGTCCGGACGAAGTTTACCTGCAGTTCGAGTCATGGGCGGAGTCCGGCTCCCGTAGGAGTCCGGACGGAGCCTTTCTGCATTCGGAGTTGGGGATGAGATCTGGCTCCCATAGGAGCTCGGGCGAAGCCTACCTGTAATCACAGTCAGGAGTGAAGTCCAGCTCCCGTAGGAGTCCGGACGAAGCTTACTTACAATTAGAGTCAAGGACGAGGTCCGGCTCCCGTAGGAGTCCGGGCGAAGTTTACCTGCAGCTCGAGTCGTGGGCGGAGTCTGGCTCCCGTAGGAGTCTGGACGGAGCCTTTCTGCATTTGGAGTTGGGGATGAGATCCGGCTCCCGTAAGAGCTCGGGCGAAGCCTACCTGCAGCTCGAGTCGTGGGCGGAGTCTGGCTCCCATAGGAGTCCGAACGGAGCCTTTCTGCATTCGAAGTTGGGGACGAGATCCAGCTCCCGTAGGAGCTCGGGCAAAGCCTACCTGTAATCACAGTCAGGGGTGAAGTCCGGCTCCCGTAGGAGTCCGGACGGAGCCTTTCTGCATTCGGAGTTGGGGACGAGATCCGGCTCCGGTAGGAGCTCAGGCGATGCCTACCTGTAATCACAGTCAGGGGTGAAGTCCGGCTCCCGTAGGAGTCCGGATGAAGCTTACTTGCAATTAGAGTCAGGGACGAGGTCTGGCTCTCATAGGAGTTCGGGCGAAGTTTACCTGCAGCTCGAGTCGTGGGCGGAGTCTGGCTCCCGTAGGAGTCCGAATGGAGCCTTTTTGCATTCGGAGTTGGGGACGAGATCCGGCTCCCGTAGGAGCTCGGACGAAGCCTACTTGTAATCACAGTCAGGGGTGAAGTCCGGCTCCCGTAGGAGTCCGGATGAAGCTTACTTGCAATTAGAGTCAGGGACGAGGTCCGGCTCCCTTAGGAGTCCGGGCGAAGTTTACCTGTAGCTCGAGTCGTGGGCGGAGTCCGGCTCCCGTAGGAGTCCGGACGGAGCCTTTCTGCATTCAGAGTTGGGGACGAGATCCGGCTCCCGTAGGAGCTCGGGCGAAGCCTACCTGTAATCACGATCAGGGGTGAAGTCCAATTCCCGTAGTGTTCGGACGAAGCTTACTTGCAATTAGAGTCAGGGATGAGGTCCAGCTCCCGTAGGAGTGCGGGCAAAGTTTACCCGCAGCTCAAATCGTAGGCGAAGTCCGGCTCTCGTAGGAGTCCGGACGGAGCCTGCAGGTGAAGTCGTGGGCGAGGTCCGGCTCCCATAGGAGTCCGAACATCATGAAGAATCCGATCGACGCTGGTGGGGGCCTGCCCGTCGGCAAAACTTAGGAGTGTGGTGGAGGCTCGGCCGCCCGGGAGGTTTTAAGAGATGTTGCCGGAGGTCGGAAGTCAGTTGGACCCCGGAAGGTCACTCCCCTCACGAACTTCGGCTGGGGGGGTATTTCATACCCAACAACATACATATATATATACATATATATATATACTGTTGGGTATAAAATACCCACAGCCGAAGTCCTCAGCGGAAGCGGCTGCAGACAGACTTCGTCCGGACTCCTACGGGAGCCGGACTCCGCCGACGACTCCAACGGCTGCAGACAGACTTCATCCGGACTCCTACGGGAGCCGGACTCCGCCGACGACTTCAACAGTAGGTAGACTTCGTCGGACTCCTACGGGAGCCGGACTCTGCCAACAAACTTCAACCGCAAGCAAACTTCGTCCGGACTCCTACGGGAGCCGGACTCCGCCAACAAACTTCAACCACTGGTAAGCCTTATCCGGACTCCTACGGGAGCCGGACTTCGCCTTTAACCTTGATTGCAGGAAGACTCTGCCCGGACTCCTACGGGAGTCGGGCTCCATCCTCAACTCCGACGTCTACAGACAGACCGTGTCCGGACTTCGTCCGGACTCCTACGGGAGCCAGACTCCGCCGACGACTTCAACAGCAGGTAGACTTCATCCGGACTCCTACGGGATCCGGACTCCGCCAACAAACTTCAACCGCAAGTAGACTTCGTCCGGACTCCTACGGGAGCCGGACTCCGCCAACAAACTTCAACCGCTGGTAAGTCTTATCCGGACTCCTACGGGAGCCGGACTTCGCCTTTAACCTTGATTGCAGGAAGACTCCGCCCGGACTCCTACGGGAGCTGGGCTTCATCCTCGACTCCAACGGCTGCAGACAGACTTCGTCCGGACTCCTACGAGAGCCGGACTCCACCGACGACTTCAACAGCAGGGAGACTCCGTCCGGACTCCTACGGGAGCCGGGCTCCGTCCTCAACTTCAACCGCTGGTAAGCCTTATCCGGACTTCTATGGGAGCCAGACTTCGCCTTTAACCTTGATTGCAGGAAGACTCCGCCCGGACTCCTACGGGAGCCGGGCTTCGTCCTCGACTCCAATGGCTGCAGACAGACTTCGTCCGGACTCCTACGGGAGCCGGACTCCGCCGACGACTTCAACAGCAGGTAGACTCCGCCCGAACTCCTACGTGAGCTGGGCTCCGTCCTCAACATCAACCGCTGGCAAGCCTTGTCCGGACTCCGACGGGAGCCGGACCCCGCCTTTAACTTTAAATTGCAGGAAGACTCCGCCCGGACTCCTACGGGAGTCGGGCTTCATCCTCGACCCCTACGGCTGCATGGCAGACTTCGTCCGGACTCCTACGGGAGCCGAACTCCGTCATCAGCCCCGACCATTGCCGAGCTTCAGCCGATGGATCTGCATTCCCAGGCTGTATCAACGATCATGATTCTGCTCCACTCACTGCGGCAGACCCTACGCGACTTCATTATTCTCTGACAGGCTGTATCAACGGCCATGATTCTGCTCCACTCATTGCGGCAGACCCTACTGACCCCATCATTCTTTGACAGGCTGTATCAACGGCCATGATTCTGCTCCACTCCCTGCAGCGGGTGCCGCATGACTCCACTGCCTGTAACAGATTCCACGTGGCGAGCTACGGCGATAGCCACAATTCTGCTCCACTACTCTTCGCAGTAAATTCCTCCTGACTGTGGGTGGCCCACTACCTGGCAGTTACAAACGTCGCCATCGATCCATTACCTCCCCCGCCTATAAAAAGGGGGACCCAGATACGTTATTCTATAAGCTCATTTTTTATCTCAAAAGTCTGCTAAATTCTCCATTCGAGCACTCCATTCTTGTTGAGGCAGAGAACTGACTTGAGTGTCGGAGGGTCTTGCCGGAGCAACCCCACCTCCGGTTTAGACTTCCTTTGCAGGTCCCGACGGCGACTGCGGCTTCCCCAACTCCAGCTTCTCCGGCGCAAGCAGATTTTTGCACCAACAGGATTGGCGCTAGAGGAAGGGTGTGTGCCTTCGCAGTACCCTTGTTCTTAAAGGAGCGCTCAACGGATCCGCTTCCGGCCATCTTTTCCGGCACCCACTCCTCCTTCCCTCATCTGATGCCTTCTCACGAAGTCTTTGCACAACTGCCTCCGGCTATGGTCACCGATAAGGAGTGGCCGGGTGACCGGCCTCTGTCGGGTTCCGTCAATACTGTCTCGGGGGAATCCCGGCGGGAAGCAACCAACGTACCAGCTGCATCCCCCAAGCGGCAAAAAGTTGAAGAACCCATAACCTTCACCGAAGAAGACACCCAGGGAGTCCAATTCCCTCATAACGACGCGGTCATAGTTTCCTTGAACATAGCAAATTACGACGTCCGTCGCATTCTCATCGACAACAGGAGTTCGGCCGACATCTTGTTCTACAACGCCTTTTCAAGAATGTCCACTCTTGGCGGTCATCTGAGACCGATTTGCTCTCCCTTGATAGGGTTTACCGGTGACGCCATTCCGACAGAGGGAATGATAGCTCTGACTGTGACCGCGGGTCAGTATCCAAAGCAGTCCAGAGCTCTGGTGAATTTTCTGGTGGTAAAGGTGCCATCTGCCTACAATGCAATCCTTGGCCGACCCGGCCTCAATGCCCTCAGAGCTGTCGTTTCAACCTACCATTTGAAATTGAAGTTCCCCACCAACCAGGGAATCGGAGAGGTCCGGGGAGACCAAGCCCTGGCCAGACATTGCTACAACATCGCCTTGCAAAGAAGCGATCAAGCGGACCTCTGTCCGATCGATGGATTGGATGCTCGCGATGACCTCACTGAAGAGAGGGGTGGTCTAATCGAAGATCTAATACCAATCCCTTTGAATGATGGGAACACGGAGCATGTGGTGTTAATTGGCTCCAACCTGGGGGAGGAGGTGCGGACGCATCTTGTTGATTTTCTCCGAAGGAATGCGGACGTTTTTGCATTGGTCCCGGCGGATATGCCGGGGATCGACACAGAAGTCATGGAGCATCATCTGGCAGTCGACCTGAAACATCGGCCGACAAAAGAAAAAATCCGGAGTCATGCCCCGGAGAGACAGAAGGCGATAGCCGAGGAAGTGGATAAGCTTCTCAAGGCCGGATTTATTAAGGAAGTCAATTATCCTGAGTGGATCTCCAATGTTGTTTTGGTCAAGAAAGCAAACGGCAAGTGGAGGATGTGTATAGACTTCAAAAAGCTGAATAAGGCTTGTCCAAAGGACAGCTACCCCCTTCCCAAGATCGACCAACTGGTGGACGCTACCTCAGGCCATGAGCTCCTCACTTTTATGGACACGTTCTCCGACTATAATCAGATTAGAATGGCATCGGAAGATGAAGAAAAGATAGCTTTCATCACTAATCGTGGCCTTTACTGCTACAGGGTCATGCCATTCGGCCTCAAGAATGCGGGCGCAACCTACCAACGACTGGTGAACAAAATCTTCAAAGAGCAGATCGGCCGAAACATGGAGGTCTACGTGGACGATATGCTTGTAAAAAGCAGGTCTTCCAGAAATCATGTCGCCGACCTCGAGGAAACCTTTGACGCTCTTTGAAAGTATAGAATGAAGCTGAACCCAACCAAATGCGCTTTTGGGGTAACCTCAGAAAAGTTCCTGGGCTTCATGGTGTCAGGGCGCGGGATTGAGGCCAATCCAGAGAAAATTCACGCCATCCAAGAGATGACCACCCCAAGATCGATCAAGGAGGTTTAGTGCCTCACAGAGAGGATAGCGGCTCTTAATCGCTTTGTCGCGAGGTCGGCCGAATGATGTTTGCCCTTCTTTCAAACCCTCAAGCAGCCGAAGAACTTCTGTTGGACCTCTGAATGCCAACAGGCATTTGAAGAATTAAAAAGCTACCTTAGCTCACTCCCGCTGCTGGCGAAGCCTGAACCTGGGGAGGAACTATTTTTGTACCTGGCGGTCTCTCCCACGGCCCTCGCAGCTGTCCTTGTCAAAGAAGAAACGAAAGTCCAGCGACCAGTCTACTACATTAGCTGCGCGTTGAGGGACGCCGAGACCAGGTACACCAAATTAGAAAAATTGACCTACGCCTTGTTGGTTGCAGCTCGGAGACTCCGACCTTACTTTCAAGGGCACACTGTGACGCTACTCACCGATCAACTGATCAAGGCGGTTTTGCACCGAGCTGATACCTCTGGAAGGATGGCAAAATGGGCGATCGAGCTCACGAAATTCGACATCAACTACAGACCTAGACCAGCAGTAAAGGCTCAAATATTGGCAGATTTCATTGTAGAGTGCACCATCCCAGAGGAGGCCGAACCTGAGCAAAGCAGAGTTGACGACCTGAAGTCTCAACCGAACTCCCCCAACGAAGAAGCCAGTCCCTCCGATTGCTTTTGGACCCTCTATGTGGACGGATCTTCCAACATGGCAGGCGCGGGTGCAGGCCTGATCTTGGTCAGCCCGGAGGGAGTTATCGCAGAGTACGCTCTACGTTTCGAATTTCCCGCAACAAACAATGGAGCGGAATATGAGGCTCTGATTGCAGGATTAAGGATCGCCAAAGAGCTGGGAATAGATCAACTCCAGGTACACAGCGACTCTGAGCTAGTGGTGGGACAAGTCAGCGGGAGTTATGAAGCGCGGGAGGACAGTATGGCCAAATATCTTGAGAAGGTAAAGGAGCTTACCCCCGCCTTTAGCAGTTTCGACATTAGGCAGATTCCAAGGTCGGAAAATACCAGAGCCGATCTTCTCTCCAAGCTGGCGACATCGGCTCCGGCCAAATTGCCCAAAGGTGTCCTCTTTGAAGTTCTAAAACATTCGAGTACAGAAGAATCACGGCCCGTAATGGAGATCGACCACGAGCCCAGCTGGGTCGACCCGCTGATAACCTACCTTAGAGATGGAGTTCTCCCCCAGGATGCGAAGGAAGCTCGGAAGCTACGAAATCAAGCCTCCCGGTACATCCTTTATGAGGGCAAATTGTACAAAAGATCATACTCCTTGCCCTTCTTGAAATGCCTCCGACCCTCGGAAGCTGATTATGCCTTATGGGAAGTGCACGAGGGAGTTTGCGGAAGCCATTTGGGAGCTAGATCTTTATCCCACAAGCTACTCCGTCAGGGGTATTACTGGCCAACGATGCATCATGATTCGATTGAGTATGTCAAAAAGTACGATCGATGCCAGAGATACGCCAACGTCCAGAGGCAGCCCGCCACCGAGCTCACACCCTTGAGTGCCTCATGGCCTTTTGCACAATGGGGGATGGACATCCTTGGACCCTTTCCCATGGCGTCTGGACAAAGGAAGTTTCTCCTTGTAGCGATTGACTACTTCACCAAATGGGTTGAAGCCGAACCACTAGCAAAAATCACAGAAGTAAAAGTACAAGATTTCGTCTGGAAGTCAATTGTGTGCAGGTTCGGTCTACCTAGAACCCTAATCACTGATAACGGACGACAATTCGCGGGAGCAAGATTCGTCGAATTCTGTGAAGATCTAAACATCTCCCACAACTTCACATCAGTAGCCCATCCTCAGGCGAACGGCGAAGCTGAGGTGACTAACAGAACCCTTTTGCAGGGGATTAAGACAAGGCTTGAAAAAGCAAAAGGAACTTGGGCGGACGAGCTTTATCATGTGCTATGGGCGTATCGAACTACCCAGAGGTTACCTACGGGGGAGACCCCCTTTGCTTTAGCCTTCAGAACGGAAGCCGTCATCCCGATCGAGCTTAAACTTCCGTCGGCACGAGTCGTGGCATTCGACGAACATCAAAATTCACAAAGTCTTAGAGCCAACCTCGACCTGCTAGAAGAAAGACGGGAGATCGCTCAGGTTCGAATGGCAGCCTACAGACAGAAAGTTGCCCGATATTACAACGCCCGGGTCAAGAACAAAGCCTTTAAAGTAGGAGATCTAGTGCTTCGACGAGCTGCTGTCTCGCAACCTCGGGACCAGGGGAAGCTCGCCCCAAACTGGGAGGGGCCTTATGAGGTCAAAGAAGTAGTCCGGCCCGAGACTTATTATCTTAAGAAACTCGGAGGAGCCGACCTCCCGCGACCATGGAGCTCAGAAAACTTGCGGATGTACTACCAGTAACTTCGTTTTAATCAATAATCGCATACCCATACGTCTTTGGACAATTCAAACAAAATGTATCAAAAGCAAAAGAGCAACCTCATAAAGTCGAAGGCCCGGTTCCTTTTAGACCGGATGGGGGGAGAGGCCTTACAATGCCCACATGTGCCCCCATAGCCCTGTTAGGGACAGGAGGAGAACCTCGCCCTAACTTGAGCAAAGTCGAAGGCCCGGTTCCTTTTAGACCGGATAGGGGGAGAGGCCTTACAACGCCCATATGTGCCCCCACAGCCCTGTTAGGGACAGGAGGAGAACCTCGTCCTAACTTGAGCAAAGTCGAAGGCCCGGTTCCTTTTAGATCGGACGGGGGGAGAGGCCTTACAACGCCCATATGTGCCCCCACAGCCCTGTTAGGGACAGGAGGAGAACCTCGCCCTAACTTGAGCAAAGTCGAAGGCCCGGTTCCTTTTAGACCGGATGGGGGGAGAGACCTTACAACGCCCATATATGCCCCCACAGCCCTGTTAGGGACAGGAGGAGAACCTCGCCCTAACTTGAGCAAAGTCGAAGGCCCGGTTCTTTTAGACCGGATAAGGGGAGAGGCCCTGCAACGCCCATATGTGCCCCCCCAGGAAGAAAACCTTGCCCTAGCTTAAGCAACTCCGACCGGTAGTAAACCCAGCCCGGACTCCTACGGGAGCCGGGCTCCATCGCCGACATCAACTACAGGACAACCCCACCCGGACTCCTATGGGAGCCGGGCTCCGCTGACAACAGCAACTGCCAATAAGCCTTGTCCGGACTCCTGCAGGAGCCAAACTTTGCCTGTGACTTTGATTGCAGGAAGACTTTGCCCTGACTCCTACGGGAGCCGGGCTCTGTCCACGACACCAAGGAAGGCTCCGCCCGGACTCCTACGAGAGCCGGGCTCCATCCACAACTCCAACTTCCAGAGGGATTCTCCGTCCGGACTCCCGCGGGAGCCGAACTTAGCCTCGACTTTAGTGGAGAAAAACTCCAAGCAAAAAAGGAAGGCAATGGATCGCAACAGCGATGATTGGAAAGCTAACAGCGCACGAGGGCAACGGGAGCTCAGATCCCCGAATTCAAGCCCCAGGAGGGACCTCGGGCCCGAATGGCCCCGAGCGAACCTGCAGCCGTTAACGGAATGACAACTGGGTATCTTCGAACAGCATAAATGTCAAAAAAGAGCTCGGCAAATAACAACCCTACGCGAATAAAAGAGGTCGTCGATGACCTTGGGACGACGTGAAAAAGAAAAGAAGAAAAGAAGGAAGAAAGAGGAAAGGAAAATGAAGAAGTTCGACAGACAACTATTCAATGCAAGATGCAGACAAGGTAACCAAATCTTCTTTTCATTTAACAAGATATACGTTACAAGACCCGGTGGGTCAAGAAAAAGATACACATCATCGCAAGCCTTGCAAGTACGGCTTGGAAGGGGTATACCGAAGGCCGCTCCAAGCTGCAAACTCCTCTTCCCATCTCTATCCTCAGTCGCGTCCTCCAGTGCGTGTAACGGACCTATCAGCTCTCGCCCCACCTTGCTTCGCTCCATCTCTGAAATCCCGACCCTAGGGGGAAAAGGGTGGGATAGATCCCCGGGGGCGGTAAGGGCAACGGCGGCAGTGACGAAGACCTGTTTCAAGAAGAACCGGAGTCACCTTGGAGGCAGCGATGATGCCAGCGATACACTCCATCTCCGAATGCTCCACGACAGCCGCCACCCAAAATGCTCCGACAAGGTCGGCATGCGCTACTTCCACCGTCCCTGCAACAAGTTCCACTGCCCCACCGTCGACGCCGACCGCTTCTGGTCCCTCGGCCCCGACGGTATCAAGGATCCCGCCACAGCTTGTGACAACAGCTCTGCCCTCTTGACCGGTATCACCCCGCCTTGCTGCTCCAAAATTCTCGGGCAGAATAACTTCACCGGCTGCCCCCGTTAGTAAACCCTTGTTGTTGAAGGAATTCTTCCTTGAGCCCCCTTTAAAACGATGGAGATTCTCACCGGCCACCGTTCTCCTCCTCTCCTTCCTCCAAGCCCTAAACATCCCTTCAAGAATGGCCTCCGGGGTAGAGGACATGGCGTGGGAACCCTCAGTGAAGAATTGGGGGGGGCTGAAGAAGGCAAGGACTGGCACGAAGGGAGTAGCTGAGTAGCTAAGCTCCCGGGCAAAAGAAAGGTACCGTCCTATCGACAGGATGAAGCCACGAAGGGAGATTAGGGGGTTTAAATAGCCAACGGATCCTAGCGCAGTTATGGCGGCGGGTGTTCCTGGGCCAACTGGTGCGTGCCACGTGTCCCACATGTCCCCCTCATCGCTATCGAGGGTTGACCGTTCACAAATTTCCGTAGCACGATGCTTGCGATCGCGTTCCGATGGGGGTTCCGAAAAGACTCTTCAGGTCACCTTCACCGAAAAACGGGCTCTGACGTGCACACATTTAATGCCAAAATATCTGAGGGCGGTGGTGCACAGGATTCGAAGGGACGGCTTCGGCTGTGCCCGTCTCTCTCTGTACTTTCCTCGTTTGAAATTCAAACTCAGAAGTAGGGGGACTGGTGTTGGGTATAAAATACCCACAGCCGAAGTCCTCAGCGGAAGCGGCTGCAGACAGACTTCGTCCGGACTCCTACGGGAGCCGGACTTCACCGACAACTCCAACGGCTGCAGACAGACTTCGTCCGGACTCCTACGGGAGCCGGACTCCACCGACGACTTCAACAGCAGGTAGACTTTGTCCGGACTCCTACGGGAGTCGGACTTCGCCAACAAACTTCAACCGCAAGCAGACTTCATCCGGACTCCTACGGGAGCCAGACTCCGCCAACAAACTTCAACCGCTGGTAAGCCTTATCCGGACTCCTACGGGAGCCGGACTTCGCCTTTAACCTTGATTGTAGGAAGACTCCGCCCGGACTCCTACGGGAGCCGGGCTCCGTCCTCAACTCTGACGTCTACAGACAGACCGTGTCCAGACTCCGTCCGGACTCCTACGGGAGCCGGACTCCGTCGATGACTTCAACAGCAGGTAGACTTCGTCTGGACTCCTACGGGAGCCGGACTCCGTCAACAAACTTCAACCGCAAGCAGACTTCGTCCGGACTCCTACGGGAGTCGGACTCCGCCAACAAACTTCAACCGCTGGTAAATCTTATCCGGACTCCTACGGGAGCCGGACTTCGCCTTTAACCTTGATTGCAGGAAGACTCCGCCCGGACTCCTACGGGAGCCGGACTTCGTCCTCGACTCCAACGGCTGCAGACAGACTTCGTCCGGACTCCTACGGGAGCCAGACTCCACCGACGACTTCAACAGCAGGGAGACTCCGTCCGGACTCCTACGGGAGCCGGGCTCCGTCCTCAACTTCAACCGCTGGTAAGCCTTATCCGGACTCTTATGGGAGCCGGACTTTGCCTTTAACCTTGATTGCAGGAAGACTCCGTCCGGACTCCTACGAGAGTCGGGCTTCGTCCTCGACTCCAATGGTTGCAGATAGACTTCGTCCGGACTCCTACGGGAGCCAGACTCCGCCGACGACTTCAACAGCAGGTAGACTCCGCCCGAACTCCTACGTGAGCTGGGCTCCGTCCTCAACATCAACCGCTGGCAAGCCTTGTCCGGACTCCTACGGGAGCCGGACCCCGCCTTTAACTTTAAATTGCAGGAAGACTCCACCCGGACTCCTACGGGAGTCGGGCTCCATCCTCGACCCCTACGGCTGCAAGGCAGACTTCGTCCGGACTCCTACGGGAGCCGAACTCCGTCATCAGCCCCGACCACTGTCGAGCTTCAGCCGATGGATCTGTATTCCCAGGCTGTATCAACGGCCATGATTCTGCTCCACTCACTGCGGCAGACCCTACGCGACTCCATTATTCTCTGACAGGCTGTATCAACGGCCATAATTCTGCTCCACTCATTGCGGCAGACCCTACGCGACCCCATCATTCTCTGACAGGCTGTATCAACGGCCATGATTCTGCTCCACTCCCTGCAGCGGGTGCCGCATGACTCCACTGCCTGTAACAGATTCCACGTGGTGAGCTACGGCGATAGCCACAATTCCGCTCCACTACTCTTCGCAGTAAATTTCTCCTGACTGTGGGCGGCCCACTACCTGGCGGTTACAAACGTCGCCATCGATCCGTTACCTCCTCCGCTTATAAAAAGGGGGACCCAGATACGTTATTCTATAAGCTCATTTCTTATCTCAAAACTCTGCTAAATTCTCCGTTCGAGCACTCCATTCTTGTTGAGGCAGAGAACTGACTTGAGCATCGGAGGGTCTTGCCGGAGCAACCCCACCTCCGGTTTAGACTTCCTTTGCAGGTCCCGACGGCGACCGCGGCTTCCCCAACTCCAGCTTCTCCGGCGCAAGCAGATTTTTGCACCAACATATACATATATATATATATACATATATATATATACATACATACATATATATATATATATATATACATACATATATATATATATATATATATATATATACATATATACACACACACACACACACAGATATATATATATATATAGCCACTAAATTCTAAAATAACAAAAAAAAACTAAAATACCCAAACAAGCCATTAAAAGTCTAAAATCGGGTCCATACCATGGGTCACACGAAAATTCAAGCCACACTCAGCAAATCTCTACCTTGGCTTCAATTCTATCAAGCTTAACATAAAATAGTGACCTTCTCTCCATGTCCTCCAATAATGCCCTAAGAGTGTAGCTCAGCATCTCAAAATATGAAAAACAAGCCTAAGCAGTGCTTGAATTTGAGTGGTAATCTTCTTCAGTATAATAATCCCTTATGATACAACATCCTAAATGAAGTGGTATTTGACATCAATATGCTTGGTCCTCTCACGATATATCTGATTTTTAGTTAGATATATGGCACTCTAGCTGTCACAAAAAGTAGTAGTCATATTTTGCTGTAAGCTAAAATCACCAACCAAACCTCGCAACCAAATGGCCTCCTTCACTGCTTCTATTGCTGCCATATAGTCTGTCTCTTCAGTAGATAACAAAATGGTAGACTGTAAAGCTACTTTCTAATTGATGGCACAACCTAAGAGAGTGAAGACATAACCTGTCGGAGACCTCCTCCTATCCAAGTCACCTATATAATCAGAGTCCACATAACCAACAACATTATTATAAGTGTATGAACTCTGATCATATACCAAAGTAACATTCATAATATCTCTCAAATAGCATAAGATCATTTCACAGCCTACCAATAGGCCTTTCCTAGATGCCCCATGTATCTACTAACATCATTGGATGGCTTGTGAGATATCTGGATATGTGCAAACCATAGGCATACATGATACTCCCAACAACACTAGCATATGGAATATGTGACATGTATTCTTCCTCATCTAACTATAGAGACAAAGCAGCTAAAATTCTAAAGTGTGCTACAAATGGAGCACTCACTGGCTTTCAATCCTACATACCAAAATGCTCAAGCACCTTCATAATATAATTTTTCTTTGATAACAATAATCTACCTATGCCTCGATCCCTATGAATCTTTATATCCAAAATCTTCTTTGTTGCACCCAAGTCCTTAATCTCAAATTTTCTACTAAGCTGAGCCTTTAACTTCTAATCTCAAACATATTCTTTGCTACAATGAGCATGTCATTAATATAGAGCAATAAATAAATAAAAGATTTATCTGAAAGTCTCTGATGATAAATATAACTATCATAGTCACTCGTAGAGTAACCATGCATAAACATAAATGCATCAAATCATTTATACTACTGCCTTAGAGATTGCTTCAAATCATATAATGATTTTCTCAATAAGCAAATATAGTGCTTGTCCTGAACAACAAATCCCTCTAACTACTGCATGTAAATCTACTCCTCAAGATCAACATGTAAGAAAGCTATCTTGACATCAAGCTACTTAAGCTTTAAGTCAAATGATACAATAATGGCAAGCAACATATGAATAGAGCTATGTTTCATAATTGGAGAGAAAACTTCATTAAAGTCTACCTTCCCTATAACTATAGCCCTTTGCTTTGAACTTTGCTACTTCAATCTCTGGGATTCCTTCTTTCTTCTTGCAGATCCATTTGCACCTAACAATCTTCTGGCACTATGGTAATTTCATGAGCTCCCATGTTTGATTTTTATGAAGAAACTCAATCTCTTTACTCATAGCAATAGACCACTATACAGACTCACTACTAATGATGGCCTTATAATAATTGATAGGATCCTGAATCTCAATAAACTTAGTCATAGATAATACAAAAGAGATCAAATCTTCATATCCATATCTTTGAGGGGGTTTAATCTACCTCCTTGATCTACCAATGACTATGGTGTACTGGTGCTTCTATGGGACATCTCTCTCATCAACAATCTTAGGCTCTTCACCATGACTGGCTAAACTAAAGTATCACCCTATGATGGATGAGCTGAAGGTCTAACCTCAAGCTCTATTTATTTATCAATACCATAATCTTTACCTATAGCAACTAACTCTTTTCTCAAATGAAGCATAGCCTTTTTATCAAAGATAACATCTCTACCAACTATAAATTTCTAAGAACTAGACTCAACACATCATAGTCTGTAGCCTCTCATCCTAGACTGATAACCAAAGAAGATATATTTCTATGCCATTTATCCTATAGATGATTGTGCTGAACTTGACTTTGCACTGCTTTTCATAGATATAATGCTCACAAAAGTCAAACTTTCCAATAATCTGACCTTACAATAGATCCCATTTGCTTAAAAGAGATATGCTAGCCTCACTTATATGACCCAAATATATATACCACAAATAAGTATTATTCGAATATGAATCTGATGAGAAAATTGATTAGCACCAAAAATTATGATACCTTGAAGCAAGTAGAAACAATGAGACAATCTACCTTTAAGCACAATAAGAGAACCCTTTGAAACCTCTAAAACTCCACCTTCACCAGAATACTGAAAACCATGTGAATTAAGAGTACCCAAAGAAATTAGATTCTTTTCCAAATCTGGTATATGCCGCACATCATATAAGGTCCTAACAGTACCATCATAAATCTTCATCCAAATGGTTCCTATACTAACAACCTTACAAGACATCTTATTCTCCATGAGCACAACACCACCATCAATATGGTGATAAGTAGAAAGTCAATTTTAATGAGGACACATGATAAGAACATGCTGAACCAAGAAACCAAGCATCTTGAGATAAATTAATAAATAATGAAGGACATCAGCACCATCAGATCTATCCTATGCTACACTAACCGAATCACCAGCATTAGAGGCATTATCAGACTTTTTCTTCTTTTCTTTGAGTTTAAGATAATCAAATTTCTAGTGCCCTTCTTTCTAACAATAATTGCATTTGCCTTTCTTCTCTTTCTCTTTGGATCTTGATCTGCCTCTATTACTTCCTGAACTTAAATTTGAATTCCTTTTTTTCTATTTACCTCTAGCAACTAGACCATCGGTCTAATTTTCATCCCAAGTTTCAGACATCCTTTTCTTTAAATCTCTGAAGTTCAATGAAGCCCTTATGTCTTTCATAGAAAGAGTGTCCTGACCATATAATATTTCATCAATAAAATGCTCAAACAAAGGATGTAATAAATACAATAGAATAAGTGCTTGATCCTCATCATCAATTTTAACATCAATATTTTTGAAATCTAGGATAATTTTATTGAATTTATCAAGATGGTCTGTGAGGGGGCATACCTTCTTTCATCTAAAGAGTGCAAAGCCATTGCTTCACATAGAACTGATTCATTAGAGAGTTGGTCATATAAATACTCTCTAGCTTGAGCCACAATATTGCAGTAGATGACTCATCTGCAATCTCTCATAAAATCTCTTTTGCTAGATATAACTGAATTGCATTGTGTGCATGCTCTAGAAGATCATCCTTATCCTTCTCTGACAATATCATTGATAAAGCATATCTACCTTTTAGTATCTTCAGCAATCCATATTGAACGAAAAGAGCTCGCATCTTCACATGCCAAAGATTGAAATTATTCTTCACATTGAACTTTTTGATTTTGAATTTCATAGCCATCATGAAGAAATAATGAAAAAATAAAAAAAATAATAATAAAAATCAGAATCCAAAATAGATATATCAAACAAACCTAAACAAATTAAATCCCAAGCTCTAATACCAGTTTGTTGCAAGATTAACTATTAATTAGTATAAAATCTAAAATAACAACAAACAATCACATGCAAGAAAATATAGGTCATAGCGATTTACGTGGTTTGGCTTTTGGTCTACATCCACAAGAGAAGTGTAGGAACCAGATCTAGGGTTTCAGGGTTAGATCTTGAAACTTTTTCAAGATCATACAGCGGAAGACTAAAATAAATCAAAATTTATTTTTTAAAACTAGAGAATCCCTAGATCTAAGATCCTATTACATGATTATTACATAGCATTAAATCAGAAATTAAAATATATGAATATAGCATGAACTACATGTTGATCATATCAACATGTTTCTATACCACATCTAATGTATGTATTAAATAATAGATCAGATCTATTACCTTGCAAGTTAGATGCTCTAACCTCGCTGATCCAGGCTTAAGGATGATGTTGCAAGCCGCACACACATCCGACCTCTAGGAGTCATCCACACGAGCCCACGAATCTCGATCAGAAGTCCTGCTTCAGGAAATCAGCACAGTATGCTAGTACTGCGCTGATCCTTCTTTGATGGATGATCAGGTGCCTCCTTCTTCTTGATTTGGACTCTTCCATAGATGGAAAGTAAAAGAAGGAGTTTCAAATCTGAGATGCTCTCAGGAAACTCAAGATGGAGGGAGGAAAGATATGAAAACAAAAAACCTAGAAGAAGACCATCTTCTTCTTCACATTTTTCTCTCTAGACATCCTAACTTGCGTCTTTTATATCTCCACGACCCAAAGGTTTTTCTCTCTGATTTTTGGATGGCACAAAGGTCTCTCAAATCTATAACTTTTATCAAAATTTCACAAAGAAACTCATCTTATATAGAGAGATATGATAGAATCCTTATCTAGGTCAAACACCTAGTCAAGGCTTATCCAAACATGGTAAGTTAAGGGACGCCCAACTCTTGAGCACTTCCTTCATATTTCTATGCATGGATCACCAGAAAAGGGTGCACAATGTATATCCTAAAATCTATAAAAATTCCAAAAAAAATTTGGATAAATTCGGTGCAAAATTGAAAGAGTTTTGGATTTCTAAAACTCTATCTCATAGAATTCGAAATCCAAACTTATTTCTTTTAGATTTGATCCAAACCACCTTCCATGTAAGAAAGAAGAGAGGAGACCTTTTGTGAACGTGGGAGAGATTTGGGAGAGGGCTTTTGTCACACAAAATAAGTGGAGATTGGCGTTGAATAAGAGAGAGGGCGTGGAGAAGGCTTATGTGGCGTAAGGTGGAATCCTAGTTTTACTAGGATTCTGTCTTCTGACTTGTTCTAATTTGGTTTTCCAAATCAAATCAAATCAAAATTAGATCAACCCAATTAAAATAGGTCTTAACCCAATTAAGAACCTAATTTAATCAGATTAAATTAGATTTAAATCTGATTTAATTTTTTAATCAAATTAGAAATTAGATTGACCCAAGTCCTAGTTGAACTAGGACTAGTTTTTCCTTGCACTTGGCTTATCCAATAAATCAATTGGACTTGATCCAATCAAGCCCAAAATAAATCTAATTAAATTATATTTAATTAGACTTAATTTCAGCCCATTGACTTAATCAAATTAAGCTAATTAGCGATCGAATTGCTAATCGATCCTCCTGCAATACTTGCACTGGGTTAAATGTCAATCGTATTGATCATTTAACCCTAGAACGATTCTTAATCATTGATCAACCATCCGATCGGATCATGAACTCTAATGTGTGTGACCTCATAGGTCCGAACCTAAGCCGATAGTACAGAAATAAATTTTTGTATCAATCGAAGTGACCATCTAGCAATGGTACCCGACGATCGGATAGGTCGAATGTGTAGAACAACATCCTTAGAACCCATGCGGATATAGTTTTCATATAAATCATCCCCTTGACCAAAATGATCATAGGACACCCCAGAGTTTAACTGTCAACTCTGATCAGGTTGTCCACATTGTATTTCAAAATATCAAATCCATCTGATGGATTATCCTGGCCAAGGTTTTGCTAAATTGAAATACAACGACTCATTCTTCTCCAACTCTTGGAGTGGTCAATCCCATCTCGATCACACTCTGACTTCGCAAATACTTGACTGTGCCCAGAAGCCTTCCGTCGCTGAATTAGAAATTCAGTTAGTCCAGTACCAAAGCACAGTGAGTTGCTTGCAAGTCACTGAGGCGATCTCAAGTCTAAGGGACACTTATACCTATATCCCATCAGAGACATTCTCGACAGTAGAATGCTCTGGAGTTGGTCACGTTCCATGATGATGTACCCTTACATCTCACCTGTATGCCATACCAGTGTCTCCACACTCCTTGGTTAAGAGGACAACCAACCCATATGGCCTACAGCGACCTATGCTCGATAGAAGCTGTCGTCCTTATTAACAGCCTATCATTTGGTCGTGAACAGTTTTAAGGACTAATTGATAAATCCTCTCTTTATCGAACTTAAATAGTCCTAAGGACTTCATCATAACAACGGAGTTCATTAGAAGATGAAAGCTTATGATGAAGATGCCAAATATATTTTATTTATTAACAAATCAATTACAATACTTGGTTGCTCAACCGTCAATAGCTTGACGATTGGCTTTTTGGGACACATTTTTCAATAACTCCCACTTGTCCTAAAGCCACACGGCACAGTATCTAATACCCATCTTCGACTTGTGGTTGTCGAACTCCTTTATCGCCAGGGCTTTAGTGAAGGGGTCGGCTAGGTTCTCCTTTCCGTCGATCTTCTGAAGGTCGATGTCACCTCGATCCACGATCTTCCAGACCAGGTGGAAGCGGCGCAAGATGTGCTTCGTCCGCTGATGTGCTTTGGGTTCCTTCACCTGAGCTATGGCACCAGTGCTGTCGTAGTAGAGCAGTACCGGGCCATCGAGGGAGGGTGCTACTCCGAGCTCGTTGATGAATTTTCTCAGCCACACAGCTTTTTTGGCGGCATCCGATGCTGCGATGTACTCCGCTTCACAAACAGAGTCTGCCACAGTATGCTGTTTGGAACTCTTCCAGCAGATGGCTCCACCATTCAGAGTAAAGATATAACCCGACACACTCCTGCTGTCATCATGGTCAGATTGGAAGCTGGAGTCTGTGAACCCCACAAGTTTCAGATCTGACTCGCCATAAATCAACCATTGGTCCTTAGTATTTCTCAAATACTTAAGGATGGCTTTAACCACTTTTCAGTGATTTTCTCCAGGATCAGATTGGTATCTACTCACTACTCCTAGTGAGTATGCCACATCTGATTTTGTACATGTCATGGCGTACATGATAGATCCCACGGCTGAAGCATATGGGACTCTACTTATACGCTCTCTCTCTTCAGGAGTTGTCGGACAATCCTTCTTAGAGAGAGAAATTTCTTGGCCTATCGATAGATAGCCCTTCTTGAAATTCTCCATGCTGAACCTCTTCAGCACAGTGTCTATGTACATGGACTGGGATAACCCAAGCATCCTTTTAGATCTATCCCTATAGATCTTTATCCCTAGGATGTAAGATGCTTCACCCAAGTCCTTCATGGAGAACTGTGATGACAACCAAACTTTTATTTCCTGTAGTGCGAGGATGTCATTCTCGATTAAGAGAATGTCATCCACGTACAAGATAAGGAATACCACAACTGGACCATTTACCTATTTATAGATGCAGGGCTCTTCTCCATTCTTAATGAAGCCATACGTTTTGATCACCTTATCAAAACGCATGTTCCAACTCCGAGAAGGTTGCTTCAATCCAAAAAATGTATCTCTGAAGCTTGCACACCTTGGACTCATCTGTGGATGTAAACCCCTCAGGTTGTATCATATACACCTCTTCGGTCAGCTCTCCATTCAGGAAAGCTATTTTTACATCCATCTGCCAGATCTCATAATCCAGATGGGCAGCTATTGCAAGCATTATCCGAATGGATTTGAGCATTGCCACAGAGAAAAACATCTCGTCATAGTCAATACCATAACGTTGACGATACCCCTTGGTAACCAGACGAACTTTATAGGTCTCCACCTTTCCGTCTGTGCCCCTTTTCCTTTTGAAGACCCATTTACACCCAATGGGTTTAACCCCTTCAAGTGGGTCAACCAATGTCCATACATCGTTGACCTTCATGGACTCCATTTCGGATTTCATGGCTTCAAGCCATTTCTCGAAATCAGGTCTCTGCATTGCATTCATATAGGTGATCAGATCCTCATTATTCTCATCAAGTTTGATGGGATCACCGTCCCAGACCAAGAAATCGTAGTATCTGTCCGGTTGATGCGGTACTCTACCAGATCGCCTTAATGGTGCAGGTACATTGGGCTCCAGATATGATCTAATCATATCAGACTCAGGTTCAGCTATTGGTGTCGGTCCTTCTACCTGTTGAACTTCATCAAGTTCAATCTTAGAGGCAACGGTTCCTTCACCAAGAAACTCCTTTTCTAAAAAGATTACCTTAATGCTGACGAACACCTTTTGTTCATAAGCATGGTAGAAAAAATATCCTTTTGTCTCTTTGGGGTACCCTATGAATGAGCATTTGTCAGACCTAGGTCCAAGTTTGTCTGTGACTAACCATTTGAAATAGACCGAGCACCCCCAGACCCTAAGGTGTGAAAGTGTTGGCTTACATCCCGTCCATATCTCATATGGAGTCTTAATTACAGACTTACTTGGAATTCTATTTAATAGATAACAGGTCGATTCGAGTGCATATCCCCAGAAGGATATCGGCAAGCTAGCAAAATCCATCATGGATCGGACCATGTCTAACAGAGTCTGATTCTTCCTTTTAGAAACACCATTATGCTGTGGTGTTTCTGGAGGAGTCCATTGGGAGAGAATCTCATTCTCCTAGATATGTGAAAAACTCACTAGAAAGGTATTCTCCTCCTCAATCAGATCGAAGAGTTTTAATACTCTTTTCAGTTTATTTTTCTACTTCACTTCAGAACCATTTGAACATTTCAAATGAATCTGACTTATGTTTCATCAGATAGACATATCCATATCGGGATAGGTCATCCGTGAAAGTTATGAAGTAGAAATATCCACCTCTAGCACTGGTGCTCATGGGCCCGCATACATCAGTATGTATTAGGCCCAAGAGCTCAGTAGCTCTCTCACCTTTTCCAGTAAAAGGTGACTTGGTCATTTTACCAAGAAGACAGGACTCACAGGTTAGAAGTGATTCACAATCACTGACTTCGAAGATTTCCTCTTGAGTCAACCTGTTTATTCTGTTCTTGTTTATATGACCTAGCCTACAGTGCCATAAGTAGATATCTGACACACTTCTAATCTAGGGTGCTTGCCAGTTGAATAGACTCTTATCAGGCTTGTTCTTTTTGGTCTGGCTGTGCACTGATGTCCCAGCCTGAACTTGCACCTTCTTCACTTTCTTCTTCTTGTTCTTCTTTCCTTTCTTAAAAGGTCGAGAACCAGAAGACGAACCTCCCACTAAGTTCACCGACTCCTTGTAAAGTTGGTGATCCTTCTCAAAGTTCTGAAGCAACCCCAGTAACCCGTGGTAGTTTACTTCAGGCTTTGTCATTCTATAATGAGTGAGGAATGGGAGATAAGACTTGGGCAGCGAGTTCAGTATTGCATCTTTTTCAAGCTGCTCATGCAAGGGAAAGCCGAGCTTGCTCAATCATTCCATCAGCTCGATCATGTACAATACATGATCGATGACAGAGGCACCATCCCGCATTTTGGCGTTGAAGATGGCACAACTAGTTTGTGCCTCTCCACGTCATCGGGTGTGCCAAAGGCATCCTCCAACACTTGAAGCATGTCCTTTGGCTGAGCCATCTCGAATCTACGACTGAACTCGTCGCTCATAGAAGCCAGCATGATACAGCGCACCATGATCCGGTCATTGAGCCACTTCTGGTAAGTGTCTCTGACTGTTCCACGTGCATTGACAGCTGGCTCCTCAAGTACAGGATCCATTATCACATATAGGATCTATTCATGCTCCAGAACTATCTTCAACTTTCGATACCATCTACTGAAGTTGGGTCCCACCAACTTATCATTGTCCAACAATGATCGGAGCGAAAGGGAAGTGGTCATATTTGCACAAAGGAGAACCATAACCTAATTAGTAATTGATTCATTAACCTAAAGATTTGGACTTTAATCAAAAGGTTTCTCCCACTATTTTATTCGAATTGATAGCCTCTACCTCCAATTCGAGGAATTACCCTAATTTCTTAGTGGGTACTAGAATCCACTTAGACTGCACACAAGCCCAACTTTGGTTGGTCAACCCATGTACATCTAAGGGTAGGTTCATAACCAATTGTTTCTCTAAATAATTTCTAGTAATTTTAATTTTGCCCTAGAAACCTAATCAGTAGGCTTTGGC
>NC_026001.2:76378008-76637116 GCF_000442705.2 Elaeis guineensis | reverse complement strand
AAGGTCTCTCAAATCTCTAACTTCTCCTAAACTTTTATGAAGAAAATCATCTTATATAGAGAGATATGATAGAGTCCTTATCTAGGTCAAACACCTAGTCAAGGCTTATCCAAACATGGTAAGTTAAGGGATGCCCAACTCTTGAGCACCTCCATCATATTTTCATACATGGATCATCAGAAAAGGGTGCACAATGTATACCCTAAAATCCATAAAAATTCTAAAAAAAATTTGGATAAATTCGGTGCAAAATTGAAAGAGTTTTGGATTTCTAAAACTCTATCTCATAGAATTCGAAATCCAAACTTATTCCTTTTAGATTTGATCCAAACCACCTTCCATGTAAGAAAGAAGAGAGGAGACCTTTTGTGAATGTGGGAGAGATCTGGGAGAGGGCTTTTGTCACACAAAATAAGTGGAGATTGGCGTTGAATAAGAGAGAGGGCGTGGAGAAGGCTTATGTGGCGCAAGGTGGAATCCTAGTCTTACTAGGATTCTGTCTTATGACTTGTTCTAATTTGGTTTCCCAAACCAAATCAAATCAAAATTAGATCAACCCAATTAAAATAGGTCTTAACCCAATTAAAAACCTAATTTAATCAGGTTAAATTAGATTTAAATCTGATTTAATTTTCTAATCAAATTAGAAATTAGATTGACCCAAGTCCTAGTTAAACTAGGACTAGTTTTTCCTTGCACTTGGCTTATCCAATAAACCAATTGGATTTGATCCAATCAAGCTCAAAATAAATCTAATTAAATCATATTTAATTAAACTTAATCTCAGTCCATTGACTTAATCAAATTAAGCTAATTAGCAATCGAATTGCTAATCGATCCTCCTACAATACTTGCACTGGATTAAATGTCAATCGCATTGATCATTTAACCCTAGAACGATTCTTAATCGTTGATCAACCATCCGATCGGATTATGAACTCTAATATGTGTGACCTCATAGGTCCGAACTTAAGTCGGTAGTACAGAAATAAATTTCTGTACCAATCGAAGTGACCATCTAGCAATGGTACCCGATGATCGGATAGGTCGAATGTGTAGAACAACATCCTTAGAACCATGCGGATATAGTTTTCATATAATTCATCTCCTTGACCAAAATAATCATAGGACACCCCAGAGTTTAACTGTCAACTCTGATCAGGTTGTCCACATTGTATTTCAAAATATCAAATCCATCTGATGGATTACCCTGGTCAAGATTTTGCTAAATTGAAATACAACGACTCATTCTTCTCCAACTCTTGGAGTGGTCAATCCCATCTCGATCACACTCTGACTTCGCAAGTACTTGACTGTGCCCAGAAGCCTTCCATCGTTGAATTAGAAATTTAGTTAGTCCAGTACCAAAGCACAGTGAGTTGCTTGCAAGTCACTGAGGCGATCTCAAGTCTAAGGGACACTTATACCTATATCCCATCAGAGACATTCTCGACAGCAGAATACTCTGGAGTTGGTCACGTTCAATGATGATGTACTCTTACATCTCACCTGTATGCCATACCAGTGTCTCCACACTCCTTGGTTAAGAGGACAACCAACCCATATGGCCTACAGCGACCTATGCTCGATAGAAGCTGTCGTCCTTATTAACAGCCTATCATTTGGTCGTGAACAGTTTTAAGGACTAATTGATAAATCCTCTCTTTATCGAACTTAAATGGTCCTAAGGACTTCATCATAACAACGGAGTTCATTAGAAGATGAAAGCTTATGATGAAGATGCCAAATATATTTTATTTATTAACAAATCAATTACAATACTTGGTTGCTCAACCGTCAACAGCTTGACGATTGACTTTTTGGGACACATTTTCCAACAAGAAGATGGAGAGAGATTCCTATCAAAAGATGGAGTACAAAGAGTTTGTGGTAGCTCAAATAACAAAAGACAACCCCAAATAATAAAAGGCATGATTATAATATATATATATATATGTGTGTGTGTCTCTCTCTCTCTCTCTCTCTCTCTCTCTCTCTCTCTCTCTTTATATATATATAGTCACCAAATCCTAAAACAATAATAAAAGACCAAAATATTCAAATGGACCAACTAAAGTCTAAAATTGGGCCCATACCATCAATCACACCAAAATTCAAGCCACACTCAATAGAAGTAAATCTTCTTTCTCCCCAATCTGATTAGTGAAAATCTTGATAATCCCATTGATTGAGCGGATCGATTTGAAGTCTCTCACCATGTAGTTGGAATCCTTTTTTGGGATCAAGGTAATGTAAGAATAATTAAGTCTTTTGAGATCTCATGAGCGTTCATAGAATTCTTGAAATTGCTAGTATTCAAGCAAATGCTATAATTATTGATTTTATACTACTAAAATTAAGGCTTCAATCTATATAACACATGCTAGTTGAGCTCTCTGTTTGTGTGTCGAACATTAGATAATATCCAAACATACAACTATGGCAACAGGACCATTTACCAGTTGTGGGGTTATTTTTGATGGCCAATGAGTGATCGATGCTTTGATTTCACCTAGTTGTCCACCTGGTGGCTCAAGGTAGATATATTCTAAGCATCCCCATTTTGTCATGATGTCATGTGAAGCACAAGAACCATATTGGTTTAGCTACATGAGGAGATGTATATTGTTTACTAACTGTCTCTAGTTTCTAAAAGCTGATTCCTAGATAAATGTTCTATATTGTTCTGAAGTTTAATGGTACCAATCTTTGATTATAGAATAGAGGAATGTGGGCACTTTCTTTAATTATATGAAACTTGTTGGATGCAAGAAGAAATATAGGTAATAAGATGCAAGACAAAGAACTTTCTAATAAAAAGCATGGGTGTTTTTCATTCATAAAAAATAGAGTGGTACAGGAGACTTTCTGTTAAGGATGTTTGGCCAGGACACCATCTCCACAGGACCTTTTTGATACCATACATTGCAGCAGAAAAAAAGAAGAAATAAAATAAAAACAATCAAATATGTGGATCAGCCTAATGGCTCACCTCTACAGAGCATGCAAGCTTCACTATGCGAAAAGAGAAAATTACAAGAGGAGATAAGACCCTCAACTTTCGTACACCCAATCTCTCCCTCACAAGAAGCTCTCCCTCATAAAAGCTCTCTCTGTAAGAAAACCCCCTTGAACCCCTAAAGCGACTGCTGTTGTTACTTAACAGTCTGCCTGAAGCACCCGTGCCTCTGCTCTCTATTGGCTCCTTTCGGTCAACTCTGCTCTGGGTCCTCGATCGAACACACAACACCATGCTCCTCTCTGATGTTTTGCCCACAGGGCCTCTTAAAGGCCCTAAAACCCAAACAATATCGGAGACAAACTCCTCCCAGCATCCAAATATGCCTCTCACTATTGGATCATACCCGACAACACTTTTGCACTGTTGGATCATGCCAGATCGCATGCTGCACGTCTGGTGATTTCTCTGAAACCACCGACAACCATCTGATCGCAATCGAAATCATCCGTAGCCACCCGATCGTGCATCGATGCATGAGAATCCATCGTGGACCGCGAGAATAGCCTTTGAAATGCATCCGATCCATGGTGGACCATGAGAAACTGGGTGAGAAACATCCGGTCGGTCCACAGCGGTCGTCATGGATTGTCGATCCATGCACCATGCATGGACCGCATGAGGATCCGTGCGGGTCGCACCTACGCTCCAGCCTGGGCCTGGGCCACACTCGCATGCACGCATGCCTGCTTGGGCTTGGGCCATGCATCGTGCGTTCGCACACTAGGCCACGTGCTCACAGCTGACCCGCGCACTGGCATGCGCGCTCTCTCCACCACGGCCTCCGTCGGTCTTCATTGCCTCGATCTCCATGCAGACTTCCTTCGAATGTAACTTCTTCATTCGGATTTTGTTTAGGCTGATCTTAGGCTCATTGGACTCTATTTATCATCCTGAATCTCACAGTGGGTTCAATGTAGATCGAATCTTGAGATATCAAATTTTAAAAATCTCTATTTTGACTCGACATTCGCCCTCCTCCTAACTCTGAGAGTGTTGCCCAGATATGGAGCCCAAGAGGGGGGGGGGTGAATTGGGTCTTTTTAAAATTTTCAAGATTAGTGCACTTAAATAATGTGCTAAGGTGTTGAGTGGAATAAGTTGATTTGCAATAAAGATAAAATCAAATACAAATAAGAGATAAACAAGTATTGAACATAAAGTGTAAGTAAAGAGATGCAAGCACAATAAACATCAAGAATTTATAGTGGTTCAGTGCCAATCTTGCACCTACATCCACTCTCCAGGTTTCTACTTAAGAATTTAATCCACTAAACAGATTTCAAAGTTACAACATGTTGGATAACTCCAACCTTTGTTATTCAAGCAAGAACACTTATTTTTTAGATACAAACCAATCCTCAACAATCCGATTCAAGGTTCAGATCAATCAAATCGAGTTTTGAAACCCCCCCCAAAACTCAAAAACTCAAATATAATATGAGAAAAATAGGGTATAAAAAATTCAGCATAATATCTCCTTAAATAAATACAATAAACATAATAGAAATATAATAATTAAGAGAAAGAAGCTTTTACTGAACATGCTCAATGAATTGCACACTTGATTGCAGCTGGAGAGTGATTGGTGAAGTGATTAAATGCTTCTTTTTCTCTCTTTAGGGCTTGTTTGAGCTTTTCTCGGATATGAACTTGAATACTTGTAAAACTTATGATTTTCTACTTCAAGAGAGCATTTATAATCATCATTTGTATTTAAAAATATCTTAGTATCAGTTTAGAGCCATTGGAGAGTGTTTAATACGCATTAAATATATCAAAAATGGACTGAAAACTAGCTGTTACGAACTCATCCAGAATAAGTTATCCCATATGGGTCGTCCCACTGTGACGAAAGTCCCATGGGATACCTCATTTGGCCAGTCTGAAAATCAAACTTTCTATTTTGATCTCAGAATCTCAGGGGTCATCCCAAGTGGGTCATCCCACTATGTGCCATAAGTTAAAACAGTACGTGTCAGTTACTCAATGAAAAGGGATGACCCAGATGGGTCATCCCATTTTATTGCAATCTAATTTTTTATGTATTTAAAGTTTAAAACTTATCAGAATACTTCTAAATACTCTCAAATGGCTTCAAATCAATTGAACACTCTTAAAAGACTTCAAAAACTTTTCCAACTTGTAGAAACTTTAATTTTGGCACACTTAATGAAGCTTTTCAAACCTAATCTTTTGGACTACCTGAAACATCACAAAAATATTCTCCAAGGATAAGAAATATATTAGTAGTCCCCTCAAATGATTTGCGATCATCAAAATTAATTTTTGGAGCAACAATCTCTCCCTTTTTGATAATGACAAAATATTTGAGTGTTCATAAAATAAGTCCTTAAAGCTCAAGAAATTTGGATTTTTGAAGCACTTGTAGGAATATGCCAAATATTAAATATAGAAAATTATGAGATATATATTTTTAATAATTTTAATGTTTCAATTCATTTTGTTGAAACTCATTTGTGAAGGTACCAGAGTTTTTCTAAGGATTGTTCTTAGTTAGTTAAAATCCTCTCCATTCTTGTATGAAATAGATAAAAATAATCATTTTGACTATTTTGAAAAAGATCTCCCCCTTTCTTATATAAAGAGTGTTCCATTTGTAAAATTTTTCTTATTGAACCAGATATGGTTCATAAAAGAATTTTATTCTTCTCTTCATTATTTTTAATATCAGAGTAATAAATATGAAAGAAATATTTCTTTCCCTTTTTTTTGTTTTGATATCAAAGCAAAAATGAAACTATTAGAACAAGAATTAAAAGAGAAGAATTTGGAGCATTTGGTAAAATCAAAAGTGGATGTATCGAGGTATTTTGGCATTCATGCAAAAATAAAATTATCAAAAATACTAGAGCACTCAAGAAAAATAGATGTATCCGAGTAATTTTTTAAATAGTATCAAAATGAAGATAAAAATAGATGTATTAGAGTAAAAGATAAGCATATCAGAGGCGTATCAGTGCAAAATACTGTATCAGAGCAAAAAAATTTTAAAAGAGCATTGAAATTTAAAAAGTTCAGATAGACAATACATTACTTTCTCTCCTTTTTTGACATCATAAAAAAAATGAACTAAAGGGAGTAAGATTTTTCATGGTTCTATGTCAGGTATCAGAGTAATAGTACATTCATTCAAGTATAACAGTCATTTATTCATTCATTCATCCAAAAAAAAAGTAAGTCATGATAATAACCTCATTCATTAATTACAACAAAAAGAGGGGTTACAGGAGTCATAATATATGTCCATGAGCATAAAGCTCTCTTACATCCAATCTACAAAATACAACTAAGTAACCTAATACAAAATGATGAAATCAGTGAGAATGGGCATCGAGCTCAAGATCAAGATCGGTGAAATATGATCAGCCTCATCCTCGACTGAAAGGTCTGGTCTGAGAGAAAGATATCAGAGGATGAAATGCAATGGGCTGGATAAAGGCTAGCTCACTAGATGCAAAGGGCCTAGGCTGAAGCTGAGTCCTAATGACATCAAGCTGGGACAAGATCCCCCTCACTGTAAGTTGGAGCCCATCTAAATCAGTAGATACAAAGTCTCTGGAGTCCTTGATGTCTGCTCGAATCAACTCAAGAGAAGAATGAAGCTGGTTGTGGAGTCTCTCTATCTCTCGAGCCAAATCTACCAACTGAGATGAAGAGGTGGTCGAAGTGCTCGCTTCTCTCGAAAGAGAATCTAAAATCCGTCTGATCTCCCTCTCAATATTAAAAATTCTATCACTGAACTTGAGTAAAGAGCTCTCCACACTCTCCAGTCTAGTACTCAGATCAGACAAGAGCTCCATCAATGAAGATATGTGTAGCATGACAGAAAAGTTTGAGGAAAGATAAGAGAAAGAACTCGATGGAGCCTGGCGATACTGCTACTACTGTACTTGCTGGAGAATCTGGTCCTGATACTGCTGAAACTGGTGAAGCTGCTGAAGAATCTGATCCTGAAACTGTTGCTACTAAATAGATAGAATCTCTACCACTCTCTCAGTCAACAGTCTCATATCATCATCCCCCAAGCTAAATGATGGCACGGTACGGCTCGATGGGGGTACTTTGACTGAGGGTCCTGCCTCAGACTCTGAAATAGGGTGATCAACTGGACTCTGTCTGGGCACAGGTGAAGATAGATCCTCCCCCTCAGCATGCTCCTCCTCCTCCTCATCCTCCTCCTCAATTGCAGCTACACGGCCCTTGGCCCAACATCCATCTACTCTGACAAACTCCATGCATCGAAGAGAGTGGTTGTTGTAGGTGTCGGTGTATGACAGTCTACAAACAATCTCTCTCTCAAAACTCACTTCAAACTTCCTAAAAATTACTGTGAGAGCCATACCATATGGCAAGAGAGCCTTGGATCTATTCAAGGCCTCCCTCATGGCATCGATCATCAGGAAAGGTAGGTTTAGAGGAGTCTCAGAAATAACATGGTGCATCAAACAGATATCCTTACTAGTCATCAAATCGTATCTTCCCCCTCTGGGGAAGAAAATCCTAGACACCATATGGTGGAGCAACTTCATCTCCACACTCAGATCCATGGCCTCAATCTTCAAAAATCCTTCTACATCATCTCTCCCAAGGATGGTCCTAAGTCCAATTTTCTTTTTAAGTAGCTCATCTAGGCAACTACCCTCACAAGGCATCTGAAGTAATCTTCCTAGCCTAGGTGCATTCAAAATGATTTGGACTCCCTTCACAGCAGACCTCAAAACACCATCAGAAAAAATCAAATTTGAGTAAAATTTTTTGACCAAATCAATATAAATTGGCTCAGACAAATTTAGAAAAATCTCCATCTTTGCTTAATTAATTTTTCTCCAATTGAGAAACCATCATTCCTCAAAAACTTGAAATCTACATTTATTTCCAAAGTAACTTTCTTTACAGATAGAGGGATCTTACTTGGTGTGACTGGTGGAGAAGCTTGGGTTGGTTCTTAAGCTACCTTCTTCCTCCGTTCCTCAGCCTCTAAAGATCTAACAAACTTCCTTCTTTGTGGCAATCTCATTTTGGGGGCCATTGTCCCAAGGAGAGGAGAAAAATCGATCGAGAGGGTAGAGAGGGATGAGAGATGGACGAAAATGAAGAGGAGAAGAGGGTTTCGGGTTGATTATCATGAATTTTGCAAGTTAGAGCTTGAGATTTTGATGGAGAGCAAGAGGGTATGCTGAGAGAGAGAGTTTACTCTAGGGTTTGAGATGGAGGTCTAAGATTTTGGGTGGATTTGAGGTTGGTGGAGAGCTAGGAGAGGAGCCTTAGGTTTGGGATGAGAGGAAGTGGAAGAGTTATGGAGTTTGAGTCACCCCACTTAGGTTTTAAGAGAGAAATTTAAATGGGTTGGCTTACACATAATCCATTCACCCGATCAATTGGGATGCCCCATCCAGGAAAACATCAGGTGATGGAAAAATAATTTTAAATAGAGAAAAAAATCAAGAGAAAAAAATTTAAAAAGACTTATATCGACATGAGATGATCATGAAAAGTCTAGATAAATTTTGGTATGATTTTTGATGGAGTATTTCAATGAAAAAAAATCAAAGATTATATCTGAATAACACTGATGATTTTTTTAATTGATTTGAAATAATTTCAAAAAAAAGGTAGATACCTCCCAAAATTAAGATGATGATGTCAAGAGATTTTGAGAAGATTTTGAAAGTAAAATTATAATTGGAGATTAAGCAGAAGGATCTAAGATGTCAAATTCTCTTCTAATTTCATAAAATTTATTTTCATTTAATACTTTGATGAAAATATCAGCTAATTATTTTTCAGTATTTATGTATTCAAGTGCTACATCATTATTTTGAACATATTCTCTTATAAAATAATATCTAATTTCAATGTATTTTGATCTAGAGTGTTAAATTGGATTTTTAGTCAAATTAATACATTAGTTTTATCACATCTTATGGGGATGTTTTTAAGTTCAATACCAAAATCTATGAGTTGTTGCTTAATCCACAGGATTTGAGCACAGCAACTTTCAATTGTAATGTATTCGGCCTTGATCGTAGACAATGCTATCGAAGTTTGCTTCTTGCTAAATCAAGAGATTATTTCACTCCTAAAAATTGATAAATTTTACTAGTACTTTTTCTATCTAGTTTACATCCAGCAAAGTCTGCATCTGAGTAACCTATTAAGTCCATAAAATATTGTTTTGAGAATCAAAGTCCTAAGTTTTGTGTTTCCTTTAGGTATCTGAAAATTCTCTTAACAACATTTAAGTAAAATTCCTTAGGATTTAACTGATACCTAGCACACATGCATACACTGAACATTATATCAGGTCTACTAGCAGTAAGATATAATAAAGAGCCTATCATGCTTCTATAAAGCTTTGAATCAATATTTTTACCATGTTCATCTTTTTCTAATTTACAGGAAAGGGTCACAAGTGTACTTACAATTTTTGAGCTCTTCATTCTAAATTTCTTTAATAGTTCTCTTATGTACTTACATTGGTTGATGGAGATCCCTTCCTTCATTTGCTTAATTTGGAGTCCGAGGAAGAAAGTAAGTTCTCCCATCATGCTCATCTCGAACTCTCCCTACATGAGTTTAGCAAAATCTTCATTAGTAGACCCAAATATAATGTCATCAATATATATCTGTATAACTAGAATTTCTTTATCTTTTCTTTTTATAAATAGAGTTGTATCAATTTTTTCTCTTGAAAAACTATTTTCTAATAAGAACTTATTTAATCTTCAATACCAAGTCCTAGGAGCTTGTTTTAAACCATATAATACTTTATTTAACTTAAATACATGATTTGAAAATTTATAACTTTCAAAATCTGAAAGTTGTTCTACATATACTTCTTCAACAATATGACTATTTAGAAAAGTACTTTTAATATTCATTTGAAATAATTTAAAGTTCATAAAACAAGCAAAAGCAAGTAGCATTCTTATTGCTTCTAGTCTAGCAATAGGAGCAAATATTTCATCAAAATTAATTCCTTCTTGTTGATTATATCCTTTAGTAACTAATCTTACTTTATTTCTTATTACATTTCTATCTTCATCTAATTTGTTCCTATATACCTATTTAGTTCCTATTATGGGATGATTTTTAGGTCTAACAACTACTGTCCATACATTATTTCTTTCAAATTGGTTTAACTCTTCTTGCATGGTAATTATCCAGTTATGATCTTTTTTAGCTTCATCTATTGTTTTAGATTCTAGATGTGAAATAAAAACTATATAATTATAAATATCTCTAAGTGAGAATCTAGTTCTTACTCCTTATATCGGATCACCAATTATTAATTCTTTGGGATGATTGTGGACATACCTCCATTCTCTTAGAAGATTACCTGTATCCTGAGGTTGTTTTTGAATGTTCTGTTCATTGATGCTTTCATTCTTATGTTTTTCATCTGATTGATTCTTGTTTCGCTCAATTGAGTTATTAAGGATGAGCTCTTTCATTTCATCTTCTATGATACCTGCATCATCAGCATCCTCTCTCTTTCTTGATGGAAGATCATTAGTTTCATCAAAAACTACATGAATTGACTCTTTCACTACTAGTGTTCTTTTATTAAATACTCTAAAGACTTTGCTAGAAGTGGAATAGCCAAGAAAGATAGCTTCATCAGATTTAGCATCAAATTTATTTAAGCTATCTTTGCCATTATTTATAAAATACTGACAATCAAAAATATTAAAATAGCCTATATTAGGTTTTCTACTCTTTCATAATTCATAAGATGTTTTTTTTAAAATTGATCTTATTAAGGCATGGTTTAGAATGTAATATACTGTGTTAATTGCTTCTTCCCAAAAGTACTTTGGGAGCTTGCTTTCACATAGCATGGTACGGGCCATTTCTTTTAGGATTCTATTTTTCTTTTCAACAACTCTATTTTGTTATGGTGTTCTAGGTGCTGAAAAGTTATGATCTATACCTTTTTCATCATAAAATTTTTTAAAATCTTTATTTTCAAATTCAGTGCCATGGTCACTTCGAATAGAAACAATTGGTAAATCTTTTTCATTCGAAACCTTTCGACAAAACTTAGAGAATGCTGAAAATACTTCATCCTTAGAAGCTAAAAATAAAACTCAAGTAAAATGTAAAAAATTATCAATAATTATAAAATCATATTTTTTTTCTCCTAGACTAGTTATCCTTGTAGGACCAAATAAATCCATATGTAAGAGCTCTAAAAGTTTAGAAGTTAAAATAATATTCTTAGATTTAAAGAAAACTCTTATTTGTTTACCTAATGGACATGCATCATAAATTTTATCTTTATCAAAATTAATTTTTGACAAACCAAAAATCAAATCCTTTTTAATGATTTTAGAAAGTGTATGCATACTAATATGTGCAAGCCTATAGTCCAAAGCCAACTAGTCTCATTAATTTTTGCATTCATGACCACAAGACATTGCATATTTTGTAAGGATAGATTATCCAAATCAACCATGTATACATTACCATGCCTATGTCCAATGAATCTAGTGCTAACATCAGAGGGACTAGTTACAATATACATAGATGATTCAAAAACTACTTTGTAATCTTTATCATATAATTGACTAATACTTAAAAGATTATGCTTAAGATCATCTACAAGTAATATATTTTCAATACAAGTGGAGGGAGTGATACCAATGTTACCAATACCGATGATCTTCCCTTTGTCATTATCTCCAAAGATGATCATCCCTCCATTCTTGGCTTTCAATGTGATGAATTGAGATTCATCACCAGTCATATGTCTTGAGCATCCACTATCAAGATACCACTTTCATTTTATTGCTTGGGATACAAGATACACCTGCACATATGAAATTAAGTTTTAACCTTAGGTACCCAAGCTAACTTGGGTCCTTTGGGGTTAGTCACAATGGTTCCTTGTGGAATTCATATTTTCTTAATATTTCTATTATCAACTTTATTTGATAAACATGAATAAGCTTTATACCCTACTTTGCCACATTTAAAACAAATAATATTTGATAATTTTTTATAGATGCATTGATAAAAATATTTTTCGAAAATTTTTATTTTCTAAGAGTGTTATAGCCAAATCCGACTTTATCATATACAGCTTTTTGACTATCAATAATCATCTGAAGTTTATTTGAACTTAATATAAATCTATCAACTATAAGTTTTAACTTGGTTACCTCTTCCTTTAGTTTTTGATTTTCTTTTACAAGAGTTTCATTTTAACTTGAAAATTCATTTTTTTCTTTTAATAGGGGCTGATTCTTTAGTTTTAATTCTTTATTTTTGTTATCAACTTCTTCTTTTTCTTTAGCTAATACTTTGTTTCTTAATTTCAGATTTTTATTTTTTATTCTTAATTCTTTTAGATCATCCAAAAGTTTATGAAAAGCTTCTAGTAGTTCATCATAAGAAAATTTATTTTGAGTTTCAGGGGTTACCTCATTTTCATGTGCCATAAGGCACAGGTTGGCTTCTTCGTGATATTCTTTATCTGTGATGGAGTCATCACTATCGCTCCATATAGCCATCATAGTCTTTTTCTTCTTGAACTTCTTTTGACCTTTCTTGAGCTGGGGATATTCTGATCTGAAGTGGTTTGATTTCTTGCACTCATAACAGATGATGGGCTATTCTTTTTTTTTTTCTTTTCTCAGCTCTTTCTTAGCTAGTGGTCTTCTCTTGGTCCTTTGTCTTCTTCTCTTCATGAAATGTCTAAATTTTCTGATGATTAGGGCCAAGTCCTCATCTTCTTTGCTATTTTCTAATTTTTCTGTATCTTCTTTTTCTTGAGTTGTCGACTTAAGAGTGATAGTCTTATTTCTTCTGGTCTCCTCCTTAGAGTGTTGCTTCATGGTCAGCTCGTGAGTCATGAGGGATCCAAGTGGCTCCTCCAATGGCAGAGTATTTAAATTCTTGACTTTTTGGATTGCAGTGACCTTTGCCTCCCACGATCTTGGTAAAGATTTGAGCACTTTTCTCACAAGATCACTGTTAGAATAACATTTGCCAAGACTTTTCAAACTATTTATGATGTCAGTGAAATGGGTGAACATTTGAGTTATTGACTCTTTAGGTTTCATTTTAAACAGTTCATAGTTGTGCACAACCATATTGATTTTAGACTCTTTTACTTGGTTTGTGCCTTCATGTGTGACTTCTAACCTATCTCAAATTTCTTTACCTGAATTGCAAGTAAAAATATGGTTGAATTTATTTACATCTAAAGCATAATATAAGATATTCATGACTTTAACATTGAACTAAGCTATTTTCTTATCAAATTCATCCCATTCATCTTCCGACTTAAGAAGAGACACATCATCAATCAATTTAGTGGGTGTGTGGGGTCTATTAACTATGATACTCCACATATCATAGTCAAATACTTAAATAAAAATTTTTATTCGAGCTTTTCAATAAGTGTAGTTTGACCCATTGAAAAGTAGAGGTCGATTTGTGAATTATCCCTCGGCTAGAGATGTGCCAAATTGGGCTGCCATTGACCTTTGGCTCTTGATGGTTAAATTAAGCAAGGGCTAGAGCACCGAGCTCTGATACCACTTGTTAACCAGATATGGAGCCCAAGAGGAGGGGTGAATTGAATCTTTTTAAAATTTTCAAGATTAGTGCACTTAAATAATGTGCTAAGGTGTTGAGTGGAATGAGTTGATTTACAATAAAGATAAAATCAAATACAAATGAGAGATAAATAAGTATTGAACATAAAGAACAAGTAAAGAGATGCAAGTACAATAAATATAAAAAAATTATAGTGATTTGGTGCCAACCTTACACCTACATTACTCTCCAAGTTCCTACTTAGGAATTCAATCCACTAAACAGATTTCAAAGTTACAACATGTCAGACAACTCCAACCCTTGCTATCCAAATAAGAATACTTATTTTTTGAGTACAAACCAACCCTCAATAATTCTATTTAAGGTTCGGATCAATCCAACCGAGTTTTAGAACCCTCCCAAATCTCAAAAACCCAAATACAATATAAGAAAAATAGGGTACAAAAAATTTAGCACAATATCCCCTTAAATAAATATAATAAATGTAATAGAAATATAATACTTAAGGGAAGAAGCTTTTGCTGAATATCCTCAATGAATTACATATTTGATTGCAGCTGGAGAGTGGTTGGTGAAGTGATTAAATGCTTATTTTCCTCTCTTTAGGGCTTGTTTGAGCTTTTCTCGGATGTGAACTTGAATGCTTGCAAAACTTATAATTTTTTACTTCAAGAGAGTATTTATAATCACCATTTGCACTTGAGAATATCTTAGTGTCAATTTAGAGCCATTGGAGAGTGTTTAATGTGCATTAAATATATCAAAAATAGACTGAAAACTAACTGTTACAAACTCATTCAGAATGGGGCATCCCATATGGGTCATCCCACTGTGACTGGAAAGTCCCATGGGATGCCTCATTTGGCCAGTCTGAAAATCAGACTTTTTATGTTGGTGTCAAGGTCTCAGAGGTCATCCAAGGTGGGTCATCCCACTGCATGCTACAAGTCAAAACAGTGCATGCCAGTTACTCAATGAAAAGGGATGACCCAGATGGGTTGCCCCATTTTGTTGTAATCCAATTTTTTATGCATTTAAGGTTTGAAACTTATCAGAACACTTTCAAATACTCTCAAATGACTTCAAATCAATTGGGCACTCTTAGAAGGCTTCGAAAACTTCTTCAACTTGCAGAAACTTCAATTTTGGTATATTTGATGAAGCTTTTCAAACTCAATCTTTTGGACTACCTAAAATATCATAAAAATATTCTTCAAAGATAAGAAATATATTAGTAGTCTCCTCAAATAGTTTGCAATCATCAAAATCAATTCTTGGAGCAACAGAGAGCTTTTGGATCTCTTCGCCCCCATGTCTTGGGGCAATCGCCTGCTGATCATGGATGGACAAACATGGGAGTCAAGCCAAATCGCTCGATTCCATCTCCATCATATGCTGTGCTCCTTTTGACTTAAGATCTGCTTGGGGTATCCTCCTGCAGCAATACAAATCTCACCCTATGATATCGCCTCTCATCCTCTCGAGTCTTGTATCTCGTGCCCAATCCACCTCTACCTCGATCTCTACCTCATTTTGGGCTCCTCCTGACTCCTGAAGCTCTATCTCACACTAGACTTTCTGTCAGATAGTAATGTCCTCTCATCCTCTTCTTTTTCTCTAGAATTATCCTATCGTCACATATAACCTTCAGGATTCCTCCACCAGCTATCGTCTTGTAGCCTCTCGAATTCAGTCTGCTCAGTAAGATAAGATTCCATCTGAAATCGAATATATATCGGATCTCTTTCAATCTCCTGACTACATCATCATGTGTCCTCCAATTGACCATCCCGATGCCTCTGATTGCACAGCTCGATCCATCTGGCAGATAAACAGTACCCTCACTACTTTTTAGAGAGCCAAACTATTCTTCTCTACAATATACATGATAGGTACATACAGAATCTAAAATCTACTATTGGAAAGAAGTAAATACCTCAATAGATATCTCCAAGACATCATCCTCTGACTCCTACTGACCGTCTCTGTAGTAGTTCTCGTCAGATCCTTGAGTTGAGAGCAATCTCTGGCTAGATGTCCCAACTCATCACATCAGTAACATCTAGTCTTGCTCAAGTCCCTCACTTGGACTTGGACCGCCCTCGTCATGATCTCCTGTCGCTCCATCTGCCGCCTCCTGCTCTTTCAGAAATCGTCAAAACTGAGCTGCCACCTGAGCTTGAAGCTAGGTTCTCCCTCCTGAGAATCTCATTTTAAAGAATCACCACGGTGACTTCGTCCATCTTGATAGTGCTCTTTCTGACTAGAAGAGCAGTCACCAAGGACTCATACAAAGAGAAAAGCAATGCTAGCAAGATCAGTGCCCTGGTCTTCTCCTCAACTTTCTCACCAACACTAAGGAGGTTGGTGAGGATCTTCTGGAAGTAGCTGAGATGCTCCTGCATGCTCTGTCTCTCAATCATCTGCAGTTGATAGAACTGCCTCCAGAGGAAGAGAGTGTTGGTGAGAAATTTTACTATGTACAACTCCTTGACCTTCGACCACAGCACCATCGGAGAAGACTCATCAAGTACATAGATAACCACCTCATCCATTAGGTATAAGTGGATTTTACTCACCGTCTGCATCTGGAGCCGCCTCCAATCCTACACTTCCATGGTAGTCGACTTTTTCTCACACAAGAGAGCATTGATCAATCCTTACTGGATGAGCACGTCTTTCATCCTCGCTTGCCATAAGAAGAAATTACTCTTTCCATCAAACTTGTTGATCTCCACCTTGATTGAGCCTATTTTCTTCATCATCAATCTTGATCACCACCATCGCAACCTGCATCCTAGTACTGCTTTGCTCTGATACTACTTGTTAGGGATGTCTAGTTAGGACACCACCTTCACAGGATCTTTTCGATACCATACGTCACAGTAGGAAGAAAAAAAATAAAATAAAAATAATCAAATATGTGGATTAACCAAAAGACTCACCTTCACGGGGCATGCAAGCTTCACTATGAAAAAAAAAATATAAGAGGAGATCACACCCTCAATCTTCGTACATCCAATCTCTCCCTCACAAATGCTCTCTCTAGAAAAACTTTCCTGAACCCCTGAAATGACTACTGTCCGCTACCTGACAGTCTGCTTGAAGCACCCCTGCTTCTACACTTTGTTGGCTCCTCTCGGTTTGCTCTACTCTGGGTCCTCCGCCGAACACACAATGCCATGCTCCTCTCTGATGTTTCACCCATAGGGCCTCTTAAAGGCTCTAAAACCCAAATAGTATCGAAGACAAACTCCTCCCAGCATCCAAACATGCCTCTCACCATTGGATCATGCCTGACAATACTTCCATGCCATTGGATCATGCCAGATCGCTCACTGCACGCATGCTGATCCCCCTGAAATTGTCGACAATCATTTGATCACGATCAGAATCATCCATAGCCACCCGATCGTGCACCAATCCACAAGAACCCATCGTGAACCATAAGAATCACCTTCGAAACACATTCGGTCCATGGTGGACCATGAGAAATTGGATGAAAAATGATCGGTCAATCCATACTGGTCATCATGGGCCATCGATCCACACACCGCACATGGATCATATGAGGATCCACATGGGCCGTGCCTGCGCGCGCCCACCTAGGCCTGGGCCGCGCCCGCCTAGGCCTGGGCCGTGCACTGTGCATCCGCTCGCTGGGCCGCATGCTCATGGCCGACCTGTGTGCCACCGCACGCACTCGCTTCACCATGGCCTGCACCACGTCGATCTCCGTATAGACTTCCTTTGAGTGTAACTTCTTCATTCGGACTCCATTTGGGCTGATCTTCAGCTCGTTGGATTTTGTTCATCATCCTGAACCTCATAGTGGATTCAGTGTAGATCGAATCTTAAGGTATCAAATTCTAACACTGTCAATGGCTTGTTTTGCCAAAGGTTCTAGTCCACCTATTTATAGATACAAAAGTGACTCTTAGACCATCTATCAAGAATACAAAGTTGATCCTTTGATCTCCATATGATTCTTAGTTTATTTAAGATGACTCTTTAATATCCGCAATATATTAAATACTAGGGTTATATGACTCTTTGATCTCCACAATATATCAAATATTTGAGTTACATGACTTTTGAACTTGCTAATATTAATGACAAACTTAATTACAAATTAACTTCTAACAACCCTCCCTTTAATTTGTAATTCTCATGATATCTTGCTTTTTTAAAGTTCTCAATTGTAACTAGTTTTGTGAAGATATCAACTAGCTGCTCATTCACATTGACAAACTTTACAACACATCTCCTTTCATGATCAAGTCTTGGATGAAATGATAATGGATGTCGATGTGTCTTGTCCTACTATAAAATATTGAATTCTTTGTCATGGCAATAGCGGACATATTATCACAAAGAATAATTATTGGACCTTGTTCAATATGTTGCAAATCAGAGAGAATTCTCTTGAGTCAAACTGCTTTACATGCTACACCAATAGCTGAAATATACTTAGCAAATGAAAGTATCATGGTCTTTCGCTTCTTTAATGCCCAAGAAAATGACTTTTGTTCCCAAATAAAATACATGATCTACAGTGTGTTTATCAAAATATATCACTATCTGAATATTCAATAAGCTTGTTAAAACCTTCCTTTTCATATATTAAGTCCGACCTTTTAGTATCTTGCAGGTAGCGAAGAATCTTCTTAGCTATTGCATAATGAAGCTTACTTGGTTGACTCAAAAATTTGGATAAGAGATTAATAGGAAAAATAATATCCAGCCTTGTGTTTGTTAGATAAATAAATGAGCCAACTAAACTTCTATAAGCCATGCCATCAACCTTTCAAGCACCATCATGTAACTGAAATTTTTCATTCTTGAATATTGGAGTTGCTACAGGCTTGCAATCGGACATATAAAAATTTTTCATCAAGTTTTCAATATATTGTTTTTGTGAGATACATATCTTTCCTTTTGATTGTTTGACTTGAATCATGCCAAGAAAATATCTCATTAGACCAAGATCAATCATTTCATATTCTTTCATCATTTTCCTTTTAAATTCTTCTACCATGATAGTATTACTACCGGATGTAAATGAAATCATCAACATATAAACAAACAATCAAGAAATTTTGCATACCATTCTTCCTTTTAACATATAGTGATGGCTTACTTGGACTTCTCTTAAAGCCATTTTGGTGAAAATATTTATGGATCATGCTATTCCATATACGAGGGGCTTGCTTTAAGCCATATATTGCCTTTCCATGTTGATAGACTTTGTTCTAATTTTTTTTAATAACATAACTTTCTGATTGTTCAATATAAACTTCTTCAATTATCTATTTAAAAATTTTGATTTTACATCAAGCTCATAGACGGGCAATTCCATCCAAGCTGCTAATACAAGAACAGTCCTGACTATCTCCATACGAACCACTAGTGCAAATGTCTCAGTGAAATCTATACCTGGCTGCTGAGTATATTCTTTTGTGACCAAGTAAGCTTTATGCTTCTCGATGAAACTTTCTTCCTTATATTTTGTTTTCTAGATCTATTTGAGTTTGATGACATCTTTTCTCTTAGAAAGATCCACAAGCTCCCATGTATGGTTTTTGTCAATAGAAGCTATCTCTATATCCATTTCATTAAACCATACATCATCCTTCCTTTCTTCTTGAAAATTCTATGGCTTATATACAAAGAAAGAACATGACAAGATCCATAAATGTCACTTAGGGAGTGCGCCTTCATTAAGGGTGAATCAAAATCAGTGATAACATGGCTTGAAGTTCTTTCTCCTAATGATCTTGGACTTCCATGTTGTTGCAAATCTTCTTAGCTTAATTCTATTCGCTTAAGTATTCTCGACTTGAGAAGAATTTTTCTCCCAAATTCATGCCACCAACTCATCAAATGGAACATCTTCAGAAATAACAAGTTCATTTTTTTTGGGTTAAGCAGATGATAGGCCTTAGATTCTTTATTATATCCTATGAAGATGTATTTTTCTCCTTTTTTGTCAAACTTTTTTCTATTTTGAGAAGGAATAAATGCATAAAAAATACATCCAAAAATTTTTAAGTTTTTACCGAGGCTTTTGCCTATACCAAGCTTCATAATGTGTTTTATCTTGTATTGCTTTTGTAGGAGACTGATAAGAATGAAATAGTTTTATTGACAACTTTCATCCAAAATTTGTTTAGCAATCCTTTTCCTTTCAATATGCTTCAAGCCATCTCCGCTATTGTTCGATTCTTGCATTCTACTACTTCATTTTGCTCTAGTATATAACATACTATCAGGTACCTCTTGATGCCTCTCTCCTTAGAGTCTTTTTTTGATGACCACTCTAACCTTTCAATAAAAGCCTTGGAGGAAGATAAAAAAGGCTTTTGATTTTTTCTCAAGAAAATAAATCCATATCATCCTACTATAATTATCAATAAAGAGAAGAAAATATCTTTTTTAATTAAAAAGAGTTCTTGTAGGACCACAAATACTTGCATGCACAAGCTCAAAAGGAGCCCATGCTCTCCATGCTAGCTTTGGAAAAGGAAGCCAGTGTAATTTATCATTGATGCAGTCCTCACAGATTTGCTCTCTTTTATCCATTAGTGGAAGCCCAAGAACCATGTTCTTTTCTTTTAACAAGTTGAGCCCTTTGAAATTTAAGTGACCATATCTCAAGTGTCATAAATATGATTTATCATTCTTTTTACTTTTTAAAGCAATATTTTGATTGATTGGCATGTTAAGAACAAAGACTTTGTTTTGGGACATCTTAACTTTTTTCACAAGAATATTCTTGCCTTTGTCAAGAATTTTGCATCTCCAATGTCAAAGACTATCATATATCCATTTTGTAGCAATTGTCCAACCCTTAGTAAATTTTAAGTTAATCCATGCACGTACAAAACATCATGGATAAGCCTTTTCATACCTCTTTTTGTATAGATTGCTATGACATCTTTGCCTTTAACTTCTTGTAATTTGCCATCTCTAAGCTTGACTTGAAAGTAAGTCTTTAATTTAGTTGGTTGAAGAACTTTTGATATTTTATTATGTGATTGCTACATCCACTATCCAAATACCAAATATCTTATAATTCTTGTTGCAAATTCATGCAAGAATAAAATAGTTATTCACTATTATTCTTTTCAAAAAAGTTTGCTTTATTGTTTTCTTTTTTATCTTTGAACCTACAATCTCTTTCAAAATGATTTGGAATTTTACATCTTTTGCATCTATAAAGACAACATTTAGGTTCATGTTTAGATTTTTTTTTGCTAATAAAGTATTGAAAATTGGTATTACCATTTTTTTGATTGGATTGGACCCATCCATATTTTCTTGTGCCTCGAACTTTCTTGGGAGACTGCTTCCATTTTTCTTGATCATTTCTTTGAGATGTGCCTCTTTCTTTTCCTTCTTACTTCATATTTGAAAGTTTCTTTTCTCTGATGGTAAGCTTGAATTGAAATGCTTGCTCTAATAGTTGAACTGAAAATCTGTTCATTCATTATTCATGTGCCTCTAGTGACCCTATTAGTTCATGCAAGATGAGAATATATAAATCCTTTGATTCTTCAATTGCAACAATAATATGATCAAATTTAGCAGTCAAGTTTCTTAAAATTTCTCCAATAATCTTCTTATTTTGGATAGTATCATCATAGCTTCTACTTTGATTAATAATTCCAACCACTCTAAAGAAGAAATTCTTGGTTGTTTCATGATCTTTCATTGCTAAATTATCAAATTCTCTCTATAAGGATTGAAGCTTGATAAAGACAACTTTGTCGGAGTCTTAAAATTTATTGTTTAGAGTTTTTCATGTATCTTTAGATTTATTTGCACCCATAACTCTAGGAAAAATAGTTTTGCTTATCCCTTGCCGAATAAGAAGTAAAACTCTTGTATCTCTTTTGAATGCTCCAAAAATCATAGCTCTCACCATCGAGGACTACCACTAGATATTGTATGTAGTTGAAGGTAATGTTGTTTGTACTTTTGTATGAGAACTTGTTGCTATGATAAAATTGAATGGAGAAGTAGAACTTAGGTAGATGATATGAGGTGGAGTTAAGGGGCTTTAGATGAAACTGGTAACAAGGGAGAACCTGCCTCCGATACCAATTTTGTTGGGTGCAAGAAGAAATACAAGTAATAAGATGTAAGACAAAGAACTTTTTAATTGGAAAGATGGTGGGTTTTCATTTATGAATAGTAGAGTAGTACAAGAGGCTTTTGATGGCTTGCCTTACCAAAGATTCTAGTCCACCTATTTATAGATATTGTTGGGTATAAAATACCCCCTAGCCGAAGTTCGCGACGGGAGTGACCCTCTGGGGATCCAACCGACTTCCGACCTCCGACAATATCTCTTCAAACTTCCCAGGCAGCCGAGCCTCCGCAACACTCTCAAGTTTTATCGACGGACAGGACCCCGCCAGCATTGACCAGATTCTTCGCGACGTCTGGACTCCTACGGGAGCTGGACCTTGTCCCTGACTCCAGCAGCAGGCAGGCTTCATCCGGACTCCTACGGGAGCCAGACTCCGCCCACGATGCCAATTGCAGGTGGACTCCGCTCGGACTCCTACGGGAGTCGGGCTTCATCCCCGACTTCGACTGATGGTAAATTTCATCCGGACTCCTACGGGAGCCGGACTTCGCCCCTAACTTCAATTGCAGGTGGACTTCGCCCAGACTCCTACGGGAGCCGAACCTCGTCTCCAACTTCGACTGTAGGAAGACTTCACCCGGACTCCTATGGGAGCCAGACTTTGCCCCCGACATCAATTGCGGGTGGACTCCGTCCGGACTCCTACGGGAGCCGGACTTCATCCCCGACTTCGACTGATGGTAAACCTCATCCGGACTCCTACAGGAGCCAGACTTCACCCCTGACTTTAATTGCAGGTGGACTTCGCCCAGACTCCTACGGGAGCCGGACCTCGTCCCCAACTCCGGCTACAGGAAGACTTCATCCGGACTCCTATGGGAGCCGGACTTCGCCCCCGATGCCAATTGCAGGTGGACTCCGCCCGGACTCCTACGGGAGCCGGGCTTCACCCCCGACTTCGACTGATGATAAATTTCATCCGGACTCCTACGGGAGCCAGACTTCGCCCCTGACTTCAATTGCAGGTGGACTTCGCCCAGACTCCTATGGGAGCCGGATCTCGTCCCCAACTCCGGCTGCGGGAAAACTTCACCCGGACTTCTACGGGAGCTGGACTTTGCCCCCGATGCCAATTGTAGGTGGACTCTGCCCGGACTCCTACGGGAGCCGGGTTTCACCCTCGACTTCGACTGATGGTAAATTTTATCCGGACTCCTACGGGAGCCGAACTTCGCCCCTGACTTCAATTGTAGGTGGACTTCGCCCAGACTCCTACGGGAGCCGGACCTCATCCCCAACTCCGGCTGCGGGAAGACCTCACCCGGACTCCTACGAGAGCCGGACTTCACCCCCGACGCCAATTGCGGGTGGACTCCGCCCGGACTCCTACGGGAGCCGGGCTTCATCCCCGACTTCGACTGATGGCAAACTTCATCTGGACTCTTACGGGAGCCGGACTCCGCCCCTGACTTTAATTGTAGGTAGACTTCTTTCGGACTCCTATGGAAGCCGGACTTCATCCCCGACTTCAACTGCTGGAAGGCTTTACCCAGGCTCTGACCCCGACCTCAATTGCAAGCAGACTCCGCCCGGACTCCTACGGGAGCCAGATCTCATCTTCGGCTCCAGCTATGGGAAGACCCCGTCCGGACTCCCACGGGAGCCGGACCTCACCTCCGACTTTGACTGAAGGAAGACTCCATCCGGACTCCTACGAGAGCCAGACTCCGAGCTCCTCTCAGACGGGTGGCTAGCCACCTCTCTCCGCCAGACACTCCAGCCGAACTTCGGCCGACAGGCCTGGACCCCCTGGCAGGCTGCAGCAACAGTCACGACTCTGCTCCACCTCCTGCAACAGATTCCGCACGGCTCCATCACTCCCTGGCAGGCCACAGTAACGGCCACGGCACTACTCCACTTCCTGCGATGGATTTCGCGTGGCTCCATCACTCCCTGGCAGGCCGCAGTAACAGCCACGGCACTGCTCCACTTCCTACGATGGATTCCACACGGCTCCATCACTCCCTGGCAGGCCACTATAATGGCCACGATCCTGCTCCACTTCCTGCGACGGATACCGCGCGATTCTTCCATCCGCTGGCAAGTCACGACAACAGACGCCGCTCCACTCCCTGCGGCAGACTCCACGTGGCACGTCCCAGTGATGGCCATAGGTCCACTCCATTACTCTTCACAACAAACTCCTCCTGACCATAGGCAGCCCACTGCCAGATGGTTACAAACATCGCTATCAGTCTGTTGCTCCCTCCGTCAATAAAAGGGGACCCCAGATACGTTATTCTCTAAGCTCAAAATTCTATCCCAAAACTCTGCTAAAATTTCTGTTCGAGCACTCCATTCTTGTTGAGGCAGAGAACTGACTTGAGCATCGGAGGGTCTTGCCGGAGCAACCCCACCTCCGGTTTAGACTTCTTTTGCAGGTCCCGGCGGCGACCGCGACTCCCTCGACTCCAGCTTCTCCGGCGCAGGCAGATTTTTACACCAACAGGATTGGTGCTAGAGGAAGGGGCTTGTGTCTTCGCAGTACCCTTATTCTTAAAGGAGCGCTCAACGGGATCGCCTCCGGTCATCTTCTCCGACATCCACTCCTCCTTCCCCCACTTGATCTTCACCCGATGCCTCCCCGCAAAGCATCCACACGGCGATCCACGACCTCCGTGGCCAGATCTCAGGCTCTGGCCCCACCTCCAGTCTCCCAACCTCTACCCCCTCCTCCGACAACGGCGGTTGGCACGGAGCAATTCGACCTACTGGTGCAGCAGGTCAGAGGCCTCATTGAAGCTGTGCAGGCCATGCAACAGTAGCAGCAGCCGCAGGCATCAGTGCGACTGGAAAGAGTGTCGCCAGAACTACAAAATCTGATGGTCGGACGGGCCACTTGGGCCAGCCGCCCAGTCTTTCTCGAAAAGACGAATCCAAGGGTGGAAAGCCCCCAATCAGACCACGATTCCACTCCCGGAAGATCTCTACCTCCATTCTGCCAGAGGACCCTCGAGACCCATAGTCGAGAGGATTTTCTGGATCGGAGGCTCCAGGAGATGAACCGACAGATCGAAGAGCTCCGCCACGCTCCCCCCGCTTATGGTGAGGATATTTATACTGACCCTCCCTTTTTCAAATGATCATGCAGGAACCGATCCTGCCGAACTTCAAACTCCCCCAATTTGAAAGCTACGACGGGACTTCAGACCCAGTTGACCACCTGGAGGCCTTCTGGATGATGATGCTGCTTCATAGCGCACCCGACGCCATTCTATGCTGAGCCTTCCCATCCACCTTGAAGGGAGCGACGAGAAACTGGTACTCGATGCTGAAGTCGGGTACCATCTTTTCTTCAATCAGATGAGCCACCAATTTGTGTCCCATTTTGTCAGCAGTCGGTGCCCCCGGAAGGGTTCGAAGTCCCTCATCAACATCAAGTAGAGGGAGGGAGAGTCCATTCGGGCCTACATCAACCATTTCAATGTCGCCACACTGAAAGTCCGGAACTTGGACCAGTCGGTAGCGATGGCTGCTCTGAAGGGCGGCCTTCAGAAGTATGACCTTTTATTCTCCCTGGAAAAGAAGTACCCCAGGGATTTTGCTGATCTGTTGGCTCAGGCCGAAGGGTACGCCCGGGCGGAAGAGGCCTTCAAAATGAAGGATGAGAAGACTGCGAGAGAGCGACAGGTGGGAGATTCGAGTAAGCCCGCTGTCGAAAAAGGGCCGAGAGAAGCTCGGCCATGTTCTCAAACTCCTCCCGGGCACAAGCACGCCCAGACTCCTCCTCGAGCACGCAGGCAGGGAAGCCCGGATCATCGGGCTCGGCGGGGCTCTCCCCCAGGAAGGTTCCACAACTATGCCCCCCTCAATGCATCAAAAACCCAGGTGCTGATGGAGGTCAGAGAGCAGCTCCCAAGGCCAGAGAGGATGCGCACACACCCCGGAAAGTGCAACCCCAACAAGTTCTGCCTCTACCATCGTGACCACGGTCATGATACAGAGGAGTGCATTCAGCTCTGAGATGAGATCGAGGAGCTCATCAGACGAGGTCAGCTCAACAGGTTCATTCGACGCCGACCTGAGGGCAGAGAGGATCGGCCAAGGGCCCTACCGCAACCTGAACCGCCAAGGAGGGAAGAGCAGCCCGAAGATCGACCTCCAATCGGGATCATCAACTCTGTCATCGGAGGACCTCAAGGAGGAGCAGACCTTCCACGACCATGAGACTCGAAAAGCCTGTAAATGTATTACTAACAACTTTGCTTTGAATCAAAAATTTTTTCGACTTTGCATGTCTTTCCCTTTCGACATGGGCTTGTTACGACTGGGGATAACCCCTACAAACAATCAAAACAAGGCCATGTTAGGAACAGGAGGAGAACCTCGTCCTAACATAAATAAAATGAAGGCCCGATTCTTTTAGACTGGATGGGGGGAGAGGCCCTACAACACCCTAATGTGTCCCCACAGCCATGTTAGGAACAGGAGGAGAACCTTGTCCTAACATGAGCAAAGTCAAAGGCCCGGTTCTTTTAGACCGGATGGGGGGAGAGGTCCTACAACGTCCTAATGTGCCCCCACAGCCATGTTAGGAACAGGAGGAGAACCTCATCCTAATATGAGCAAAGTCAAAGGCCCAGTTCTTTTAGACCAGATGGAGGGAGAGGCCCTACAACACCCTAATGTGCCCCCACAGCCATATTAGAAATAGGAGGAGAACCTCGTCCTAACATGAGCAAAGTCGAAGGTCCGATTCTTTTAGATCGGATGGGGGGAGAGGCCCTACAACGCCCTAATGTGCCCCCACAGCCATGAAAGGAACAGGAGGAGAACCTCATCCTGACATGAGCAAAGTCGAAGGCCCGATTCTTTTAGACCGGATGGGGGGAGAGGCCCTTGCAACGACCCTTATGTGCCCCCACAGTCTCGTTGGGAACAAGAGGAGAACCTCATCCTAACCTGAGCTGAGATCGATTACGTCAAGAACAGAAGGAGAACCTCATCCTGACAATGACAAAAACCTGGCTGCCCAACAAAATTGGATAAAGGGAAAAGTCTCCTCAATGGCACCTCTAAACTTCTACGCGACCCCACAAAAAGCAAGGGGAGGACCCTCACTCAAAAAAGAGGAGGAAAATTAAAAAGAAAAGCGATGAATTACATCGGCAACAGATGAAAAACAAACCACACCAAAGACCTAGGGAACCTCGTCTCAACAAAGATGGGAAGTTCCTACCAAACATCCCCGGCCTCTAAGAAGGCTCTCGACACAGGTCAAAAAAATAATGACCCTTTCGAGGTAATGCGGAGTTCAGACCACCGAGCTCGAGCCTACGACCATGGACAACAAGAAAAGCAAACCAGCGTGGCGATGACTGGGCACCTCCAAATGACATCGACGTCGAACAAGTCAAAAGACAAAAGAAGTTCGGAGGACGATAATTTAATACAATACATGGACGAGGTAACACAAAATTTCTTTTTCATTTCATTCACGAAATATACACTACAAAGCCCAGAAGGCTAAAGGAAGAAAAACAAAACAACAAAAACAACAACGATAGCAACAACGGCGACGACAAACAGACAAGCGATAAAAGAAGACACCTAAAGGAACAAAAGACAAAAAAGAGCCCTAAGGGAGCCTGGCTTCCTCCGACCTCGGACTATCGGCTTCGACCCTCGCCAGGGAGCGCCTTAAACTTTCGACTTCTGCTTCTAATTCTCTCTCTCTCATTAATATCTTCATGTATCTCCGATGAAATTGCTGGCTTTCATTCTCCGCCTCTCGATGTCTTTTTCTCAGGACCTCAGATTCTGCCTCCGCGTCCTTGACGGCCTGCTGCTCGCACACCAGCTGGATCTTCAACTGCTGCAGCTCGGCCTTCCCCTCCCCAAGAGCGACGGATAGTTCTTCTACAGTCCTTCTCAGGGATTGGAGTTCGTCGGATTCTCGAGCGGAAGCAGATTGAGCCCCCTCAGCTAGCTGCCTTCGAAGGCGGACAATCTCATCGGTCGCCATCCTGAGCCTCCCCTTGTATTCATCCACCTGCTTGCGCCAGCCGGCTCGGTACGCATCATAGCTCACCTCGACATCCTGGAGCTATTGCTGGAGGTCGGAAACCTTCTTCGACCACTCTCGGTCACTGTCGGCTCGAGTCAAAGGCCAGGATGAACTTCCTTCCAGCTGGCCAATCCTCTCCTGGGCAGCCGACAGCTCCACTCGGAGGGAACTGATCTTGGTAGCTTGAGCCCAGATTTGATCGCTGGCACGCTTCTTGTGTTCTTCAAGCTCCTTCTCGAAGTTCGCCTTCCTCCGATTGTACTCCATGATCCCCTTCAGGTGGAGGTTCCGAAAGTGGGTGGCCTCCGCGGTGGCTTCAGAGTGACCCTCCCTCAACCTGTGAAGCTCACCTTCCATCTTCTTCGATCTTTTTGTCAAATGAAGAGCTTCCTTCTTCAGCCGCTGGATCGTGGACTTCAGTGGAATCCCCTGGGACAGGGGAAGCGCTACGATAGGACACTGCCATCGGGGGACAAAAGCATCAAGGCCCGTCCCATTCCAGAAAGAAAAACAAAAAAGGAGGAGGAGGGAAGAGAGGAGAAGCCATCCACGATGAGAAATTCAACTTCATTGATTTAATGTTTCTTAAAGACAAAAAGGAAAGGAAAAATTACAGTAAAAGAAAACTACAAGATCGGAGGTCTCAGACCTCTGTAGTAGGAGTTGGGAGCTCGGTGTCCCTGGAAGGGGGACTGCAGCAGCAGTAGCAGTAGGAGAGGGACTGACCTCATCTTCAGACTCCTCGCCCAAGAAGCTGAGATCGAGCTCGAGAAATTTTCTGGCCACCTTCTCCTGGCAGAGCTCGAACCCCTTGATGAATGCTTCTTGGCCGAATCGGACGTTCAAGTCCCTCATCTCCGCGGAGGCCTTGAACTCCTCCACCGCAAGGGCCCTGGCCTCCGAGACCAGGACCGAAATCTGCTCCGCCAAATTGGTGACCTCAACCTCTGCCTTCCTCACCGTCTCCTCCAAGGTCTGCTTCTCTTCCTCCCAGGCCTATTTTTCTCTCTCCAGGGCCTCTTGGAGGGCGACTACCTCGGATACCTTCTCTTCGAGACGGGCGGTTCTGGCCCGACGATGCTCCTCCACCTAGATGGCATCCCTCCTCGCCCGGTTCATCGCCTCGATATTGGCAAGGAGCTGGTGCCCAATCTGCAAGGGCGGCTAGAGGATCAGAACAAGGGTCGAAAAGCCAATTAAATGAAGATTTGTTTACCTCGAGGTAGGACCCTAGGGAGTCCCAAACTTGTTGCTCAGGATCGGTGCGATCAATCCTCTCGACGACTTCAGGCAGAATGCAGCCGTCGATCAATCGCTTGATCAAGTCCCTGTCATTGAAGGGATTCTCCGGCCCTTCTTCGGAACCAAGGGACTCTTCAACGACGGCTCGGTGGCTACTCATCCTGTGGGCCACTGACTTCCTTCTCCTCCCCCTCTCGACCTCGGGCGCCTCCGCAGGACAGACCCCCAGAACGGGAACCTCTATGGGGGGACTCCTGGAAGAAGCCCAGGGAGCCGGAGGTTCGGGCATCCGAAGGGACTTCAACTGCGAAGGCCACCTGGGCAGGCGCGACCGAGCTCGTCTCCTCCACTCAGGCCTTCTTTACTGATCCGGAGGCCGCGACACCCTTTCTTTTGTGGGCCTTGAGGCCCCTGGCAAGCATCCATGCTGCTTCGACGTCCATTCCTGAAAAAAAAAAAAAAAAAGAGAAGAATCAAATCAAAAATCAGCGATGGGGCGAAAAAGGGAGAAGTGACATGCAAAAAAAAAAAAAAAAGAGAGAGAAGAGAAAAGAAAAGATGGAATACTTGCAGGATCCTTGGGGCTCAAGCCGATGTTGAACAAAAATTGCTCCTTCAGAAGGTTGGGAAGGGAAGGAGCGGAATAGTCAAGAAGCTTCCGGGCGGCCTGAAGGTCGTCCTCTCCCAGGCTAAGAGCCCAACGGATAGAGTCCCTCAGAGAGCCCCAAGGGGGCAGGCCCAGCCTCAAAGTTGGGCAGTGGATGAAGAGGTACTTCCCCTTTCAGTTGTGGATTGAAGAGGGAGCACCTTTCAGCAACCCCTTCTTGCCAAACTGAGGGGAGAAATACCACCAGTCCTTCATTGAAGGGTGGCGCTTGAAGGTATAGAAATGCCTAAACAAAGAGAGGGATGGCTGAACCTCGACTACGTGGCAAAGGGAGAGGAACCCTATCAAAAACCTAAAAGAATTTGGAGCAACTGAAGCTAAAGAAATATCCAAGAAGCGGAAAAGGGTGACGACAAAGGGCGGAAGCGGAAGCTGAAGTCCGGTATGGAAGGCCTCCTGATACAGGTAGAAACGATCGGGCGGGGGAGTGCTAGCCTGGTCGGAGGGGCCAGAAAGCTCCAGATCGTACTATGGATGAACTCCATACTGAACCCTTATCAGTAGGAGTTCATCCAGAGTCAGGGAGCAGGGAATGGCACCCAGCATAAAAACCGGACGAAGCCCAGCCCCAGATGTGGGTTCGTCTATAGAATGGGGGTCCTGGGGGGCTGAGGTGGAAGAACTCCCAGAATCGCTAGAGGCAGAGGTGCCGGAAGATATTTCGAATGATTTCAAATGAAGACCCTAAAGATCCCGGAGAAATCAGGCGGGACAAGGAACGAGGGGCTGCGGGAGGCCAAACCAGAGGTGTGCGACAGAAGAGAATGGAGTAGAAAAGGCCCCTAAATGACAAGAAGAAAAACAAAGGTTCCGGGACTAACCTAGATCACTCTGAAGGATGCAGAGAGGCGAGGACAGGGATGACTCGAAGGACGCCTAGGGCCAAGGAAGACGCTAAGGAGGGTCAGGGCTCTCGAAGAAGAGGCGGACACCGATAGGACTTTCAGGCAGAATAGGGCCCCTAAAGGCGGAAGGGCGGGTTTAAATAGACCCTGAGATCCGGCGCCATAATGATCGCGAATCCCTCCAGGCCGACCCACGCTCGACACGTGTCCCACTCGCCACGGTAGGTGGCTAAAAGTGGCTGACAGCTGACGGAGCCATTACTGCACCGTACCTAGGCCAACGTACCGATGGGAATTTCGAAAGGTCCCTTCGAATCGCCTCGATTCGAAAAGATTTCGGCACGCACGTATTTAATGCCAAAATATCTGGGGGCGATCGTGCATAGGATTCAAGGGGGCAACTTCGACTGCGAAAATTTCTCTGTACTTCCTTCATTCGAAATTCGAACTCGAAAGTAAGGGGACTGGTGTTGGGTATAAAATACCCCCCAGCCGAAGTTCGCGACGGAAGTGACCCTCCGGGGATCCAACTGACTTCCGACCTCCGACAACGTCTCTTCAAACTTTCCAAGCGGTCGAGCCTCCGCAACACTCCCAAGTTTTGCCGATGGACAGGACCCCGCCAGCGTCGATCGGATTCTTCACGACGTCCGGACTCCTATGGGAGCCGGATCTCGTCCCCGACTCCAGCAGCAGGCAGGCTTCGTCCGGACTCCTACGGGAGCCGGACTCCGCCCACGACGCCAATTGCAGGTGGACTCCGCCCGGACTCCTACGGGAGCCGGGCTTCATCCCCGACTTCGACTGATGGTAAATTTCATCCGGACTCCTACGGGAGCCGGACTTCGCCCCTGACTTCAATTGCAGGTGGACATCGCCCAAACTTCTACGGGAGCCGGACCTCGTCCCCAACTCCGTCTGCAGGAAGACTTCACCCGGACTCCTACGGGAGCCGGACTTCGCCCCTGACGCCAATTGCGGGTGGACTCCGCTCGGACTCCTACGGGAGCCGGGCTTCATCCCCGACTTCGACTGATGGTAAACCTCATCCAGACTCTTACGGGAGCCGGACTTCGCCCCTGACTTTAATTGCAGGTGGACTTCACCCAGACTCCTACGGGAGCCGGACCTCGTCCCCAACTCTGGCTGCAGGAAGACTTCATCCGGACTCCTACGGGAGCCAAACTTCGCCCCCGACGCCAATTGCAGGTGGACTCCGCCCGGACTCCTACGGAGCCGGGCTTCACCCTCGACTTCGACTGATGGTAAATTTCATCCGGACTCCTACGGAAGCTGGACTTCGCCCCTGACTTCAATTGCAGGTGGACTTCACCCAGACTCCTACGGGAGCCGGACCTCATCCCCAACTCCGACTGCGGGAAGACTTCACCCGGACTCCTACGGGAGCCGGACTTCGCCCCCGACGCCAATTGCAGGTGGACTCCGCTCGGACTCCTATGGGAGCCAGGCTTCACCCCCGACTTCGACTGGTGGTAAATTTCATCCGGACTCCTACGGGAGTCGGACTTCTCCCCTGACTTCAATTGCAGGTGGACTTCGCTCAGACTCCTACGGGAGCCGGATCTCGTCCCCAACTCCGGCTGTGGGAAGACTTCACTCGGACTCCTACGGGAGCCGGACTTCGTCCCCGATGCCAAATGCGGGTGGACTCCACCCGGACTCCTACGGGAGCCGGGCTTCATCCTCGACTTTGACTGATGGCAAACTTCATCCGGACTCCTACAGGAGCCGGACTCCGCCCCTGACTTTAATTGCAGGTAGACTTCATCCAGACTCCTACGGGAGCCGGACTTCATCCCCGACCTCAACTACTGGAAGGCTTCATCCGGGCTCCGTCCCCGACCTCAATTGCAGGCAGACTCCGCCCGGACTCCTACGGGAGCCAGATCTCGTCTCCGGCTCCAGCTGCGGGAAGACCCCGTCCAGACTCCCACGGGAGCCGGACCTCACCCCCGACTTTGACTGAAGGAAGACTCTATCTGGACTCCTACGAGAGCCAGACTCCGAGCTCCTCTCAGACGGGTGGCTAGCCACCTCTCTCCGCCAGACACTCCAGCCGAACTTCGGCCGACAGGCCTGGACCCCCTGGCAGGCCGCAGCAATAGTCACGACTCTGCTCCACCTCCTGCAACAGATTCTGCGCGGCTCCATCACTCTTTGGCAGGCTGCAGTAACGGCCACGGCACTGCTCCACTTCCTGCGACGGATTCCGCGCGGCTTCATCACTCTCTGGCAGGCCGCAGTAATGGCCATGGCACTGCTCCACTTCCTGCGATGGATTCCGCGCGGCTCCATCACTCCCTGGTAGGCCACTATAATGGTCACGATTCTGCTCCACTTCCTGCGACGGATACTGCACGATTCTTCCATCCACTGGCAAGTCGCGACAACGGACGCCGCTCCACTCCCCACGGCAGACTCCACGTGGCACGCCCAGTGATGGCCACGGGTCCACTCCACTACTCTTCGCAACAAACTTCTTCTGACCATGGGCAGCCCACTGCCAGACGGTTACAAACATCGCTATCAATCTGTTGCTCCCTCCACCTATAAAAGGGGACCTCAGATACGTTATTCTCTAAGCTCAAAATTCTATCCCAAAACTCTGCTAAAATTTTCGTTCGAGCACTCCATTCTTGTTGAGGCAGAGAACTGACTTGAGCGTCGGAGGGTCTTGCCGGAGCAACCCCACCTCCGGTTTAGACTTCTTTTGCAGGTCCCGGCGGCGACCGCGACTCCCTCGACTCCAGCTTCTCCGGCGCAGGTGGATTTTTGCACCAACAGATACAAAGATGACTCTTAGGCTATCTCTCATAAATACGAAAGCGAAATAATCTTTATATAACTCTTTGATCTCTACAATATATTAAATCTAGAGTTACATGACTCTTTTATCTCCACAATATATTAAATATATGAGTTACATGACTCTTGAACTTGCTAATATTAATGACAATCTTAGTTATAAATTAACTTCTAACATGCCATAATTTTTTTATGAGTGCCTCATTTGTAAGTTGGATCGCTGGCAAATCGATTTACGTCAATTATCACTAGCCACATGACCGTTCTTTCTGACTGTCAATGTGCTGCCCTCATCCAATATAAGTGGATCATCATAGCATGTACATCTGAAAGTAAATACATAAATTATTGCTCTATTCTAAAACTATTATTACCCCGCTTCCATATTTTTGTAGATCCAACTGCTTACCCATTCTTGGACATATTTGGATGCTCAATAATACTCCTTTCCTCTGGGGTAAGGGAAACAGAAAGGGGTGGGAAATGTGTTTCTTGCCAAAGTAGGGAGGAAAATGTGATGGAGAAGATGGGGATTAACTTTTGTCCTATTCTTTGTTGTTCAGTAACTGTATGAGTTTCAAGTGACAGAGATGGCTGGCTATGCTGATGTGTTGAGGATCAAACATTGTTTAGCAGAATAGCTTGTTATCACTGTATCATTAAAATTCGTTTCTATGTGCAGCGTACCTAAAAAACAAAATAAGCAAGCCATTTTTATGGATAGAAATATCTGTGGTTAGCAGCTACTGACTTGGTAAACCTTTGTCCTCTGAATAAGCGTTTGGTGCTGATAGTCTTGACTTACCCAAAACCGGTTTGTTTCTTTTCTGATAACCTTGCATTATTGCCGATTTCTCCAATTTTCTATTTGAAAGCTGAACAGAGCATCAAAAGCTAATTTAATGACACTTCTTTGGTGAAACAGTAACTGATGTTGCAGGAGAGATTCTTGAGGTTGGTGCTGGAGTGAATTCCTACAAAGTCGGTGACAAGGTTGTGTCCATGCTTGGCATGCGGGTAAGTGCTAAGGCATTCTATAATATTTTATCAACATATGCTTTGATGCTGCAAAATAGCCTGAAGAGACTAGGTATGAATTGATCTCAATCCTGGCTCTTCTGCTAAATCGGTTAGGAAACTGTGTCCAAGTCATCTTTTTAGTTCACTTCAGTTTAGTATTTTGATGTACTTGGTCCCTGATCCGTCTTGGACTTCTCTTGCTTTACTCTCCTAGACATATTTGAACCTGCAACCGTATATAGCTTTTTTTTTTTTTTTTTTTTGGTACAACCGTATATAGCTTTCGGTGCAGATGGCTAACACCTTGATCAGTTTTTTTTTTTTCCAAGCTGTTCCCTCTGATTGCTGACCCAAGCCCCTGCTACAGATGCTTATTTTGGCCTGTCCATTCTTCTACCAAATTTCATTTTTGCTGCTTAACTTTGTGAATGGGTTCATTCAATTGTTAAAGATTCTTCTTCTTGCTTTCGTTCATATGATATGATATTTTTGAAACAGGTTGGAATCTTCCTGACATTCAGATTTGTACTATATTTGCCAGTCTCAGTTTTAGTTTTTCATTCTTTTCATATATGTTTTCAAGTTAGGATACTAACTGATTTATTGTAGGGAGACACCTAACAAGTAAAGAAAGAGAAGTGACCAAACTTGGATTTATTTGTTGATAATACTATATACATTTTCATTTCTATGATCCATTTTGCAGAATTGTTAGTGGTTAATGACCTATATCTTTAACCTTGCACTTCTCAAGCTGAAAATATCTCGTGTTTAATGTGTTTCCAACTTCATTGCACATTAATGACAGAATGGAGGTGGACTTGCTGAGTATGCCGTTGCACCGGCAAGTCTAACGGTCCATAGGCCTCCTGAAGTATTTGCAGCCGAAGCTGCAGGCCTACCTATAGCTGCCGTCACTGCTATCCTGGCACTAAAGACCATAGAAACCAAGTTTGACGGCACCGGCAAAGCTGCCAATGTCCTTGTCACCGCCGCTTCTGGTGGCGTAGGGCTGTATGCAGTTCAGCTTGCCAAGTTAGCAAACCATCATGTGACCGCTACCTGTGGGGCTCGTAACATAGAACTTGTGAAGAGCTTGGGTGCTGATGAGGTGCTGGACTACAAGACCCCAGAAGGTGCGAGTTTGAAGAGCCCTTCTGGTCGGAAATATGACTTGGTTGTACAATGCACCGTTGGTATTGATTGGTCAACTTTTGAGCCAAATCTAAGTGCCAAGGGAAAGGTTATAGATTTAACACCTGGCCTCGGGACTATGGTCAGATCAGCATGGAAGAAATTGACCTTTTCCAAGCAGCAGTTGGTGCCATTTCTAGTGGTGGTCAGGAACGAGGACCTGAAATTTTTGGTTGAGCTGGTGAAGGAAGGTAAGCTTAAGACAGTGGTGGACTCGAGGCATCCGCTGAGCAAGGCAGAGGAGGCTTGGGCTAAGAGCATGGATGGTCATGCTACAGGGAAAATCATTGTTGAGATGTGAGCAAATGGTCACGAACCTGTGTACATATGTACAAAAGTATTGTAATGCTAATAATGCAAAGACCCTCTTCATATAGATTTGAGAACCTATGATGGAAAATGTGGTTTGTTGATGTAGATGCTACATAGATAAAATAAATAAGTAGCTTGGTTGTATCTATCCGTGGTTTGCTATTGTTTCTTGTGATTGGTAGACAATGATTTCGAATGTTTCTTGGGCAACCAAATAAGCTCAATGCTGAATAGTGAGACTTGTTACAACCATAGTGCTTGGTATCTAGGTTATTTTAACCAAAGTTTAGCATCTTAGTACCGGATTCTATATCGATTCCATTCTATTAGTGTCAACATATAGTACAGTATGAGACAGTGAGGCATACCGAGTGTTAATATAATACAAACTTGAGTAATGGTTTGGTATTGGCACATTACGATATCCATTGGTATGGAAAATTTTTATTTTGATACATAACAAATCTAAATTGTGCTGCAATATTCATCTGTGAGCTGAAATTTTATTTTTCCAATGATTATTTTTTTGTAAAGAAATTTATGCATGTATATTAGGGATCATGCAGATGGAGATGCACCGTTAAAGTTGCATCGATGTTTTGCAATTAATCTCTGCTTGACAATTCAAACAATCTCCAGAAAAGATCCACTTAACAAGTGATTCGAAAGAACAACTAATTGAAACTAGACTCGTCAATATTTACATACACTCTCATAATTCAGTGCCACAAGTCTAATGAGCTTCCCAAAGTTCTACTTCTGAATTTATACCTATTATGGGGTCATACTACCTTCTTCATTGTCCTTGGGATTTATCCTTGGACTTACTTTCTAGATCGACTAAGGTACCAGGGCGAACTTTGAATGACAAGCATCATCCAGATATCCAGACAACCTTATCGGACTTTGTCCTCAGGCATCATCTTCGGCCCCACTTGCCGAGGACATCAATATGCTGTGGAAGACTCATCAAGACCACCCTTGGGGGTCTGGTCCATGCAACTTCATCGGTTTCCTTCTGACCCTTCTACTCGGGTGCCTATCGACCTTGTGGTCAGGACTTTACGGACCACATAAGAAGACCTTCCACGACTGATATCGATGAGGACACATTCGGACCAAGACTGTTAGATGTATGTCCTAGAAGCCAATATGGTAGACACATTGTAATAATTTTAAGATATATTTTTACACTTAAATAATTAATTTATCAATCAAGTGGGTAATTTTTATCCATTCTTGTGTTATATATCCGAGAATTGTCCAAAAAATTAATAACTCAAAGATACATATTCTAAAGAGTTTAGATTTGAGATGTGTATAATTAATTTATAAATTACTCTCGATCGATGGATCATCATGGGGACAGTGATTGATCCGATTAGATCGACGCACGGATCACTTCCTTCGAGGTAGATAAATCTCGAATCTACAGTGTAGAGACACTGAGCGAGAGTGCAGGTGGTTGTTAGAGAATATCGGTGTTGAGCATGACTATACAAGAAATCACATAGATGTCTACTCACTTGTCAGTGATCTTCTCGATGCTGTAAGGATGTGATGGTTCTTTGATCTGCAGTGTCTCGACTACTCACAGTGAGATTACTGTAGTTTGACTGCACACCTATAAGGGATCTATCGACTTTAGTAGATAAAGAGTAGTCCTATGAGATTTGAGAAGCCAAGTCCATAAGTTTATGATCATAGCAAGGTGATTGATGAAAAGGAGTTTTCATGAGTATCATATTTGGACTTAAGCTAATCTAATCTTTTATATGACAGATGTTGGGGTTTGACAAGTTTTCATGATCTCCATCATATCGAAACTCATGATAGAGGAACTAAATCATACAGTAACTATACCAAAGAATTTTATTTTTTATTCTGCTGGATTATCGCTACAGGTTGTTAGGCATCACTAGTAGATTGTGAGAACTTACTAGGATCATTCTAGATCAATAATTCTTGTTGGATATGAGTTAGAATTATTCTAATCTATCGAACACTACTACAAAATAGGACTACGATAGTGGTTTGCAACTACGACTGTAGGTCAAAAAATTGCTACCATAGCCTACAACAGCGATTAGACAACTGCTGCCACTGTGGCCATCGTTGTAGGTCTATAGCAGTGGTTATTGCAACCGCTACCACTGTGGCCATCGCCGTAGGTCTATGGTAGTAGTTATTGCAATGGTTGGATCAATCACTGCTATAGACAAGGTATGATAGCAGTTGTCCAACTGCTGCTATAAAAATGTTATCACAGTGGTTGTCCAACCGCTGCTATAGCTGTTGGATTTTTACAAGTGCTAATGCATGTGAATTTTAAAATTTTTCTAAATCTAAATTATAGTAAAAAAATTATATTAAAATACTTTTAATCTAAGTATGTATTTATTATATGAAAGTACCTATGGATCTAGTTCATATATTGAAATTAATACAAACTAATTTTAGGATGAATGAAGAAAGCCTGTAATCAATTCACATATCTAAATCGCTTTTTCTTTTGCCTTAAACCTATAACTGAGATTGAATCCAATTCAATCCCTAGATCTAAGGTTGATCTGACTCTGAATCAGTAGCACAAGCATCCTGTCTCTACAGATATCTATAGGGCCGACCTTAATTATTTTCTTTTGGATTTAGCTCGCTTGAACTGAAAGCCTGAATAGGCTTGAAGCAAGCCTGGATAGGGATCAACTCATGAACCTTTTTGATCTTTGTTTTTTGATTCTTGAAGAAATCAAAAATCTTTCTTAATCTCTTAACTAATCAAGAAGAATAACAAACAAGAAGTGGTTATAACTATCTCTCAACAACTTGAGAGGAAAAGGAAGAAACCAATTAATCTTGGTGCCAACCCTTGACACCAATGAAAGGATGCTGCCCACTTCCCTTTAAGATCCAAAAAAGAGATGCCTAGTGAGAGAAGGCATGGGCTAAAGAGAGAGAGGAGAGGGGGCGTGGGCACAGTTGTTGGGAATTATGTCCTAAAGTCAATCATCTAGGTTGTAGATGATTGTGCTCTATATATGTATATGAATTATAAAATGATAAATATTATTTGGCAAGATTCATCATAAGGAATACATTTTCTTAAATAGAACTCATATGTTATAATAAAGTCCTTAGAGCTACTTTCAAAATGATAAAGGAAGATTTATCGTGTGATTCTTAAATTATGCTCATGATCAAATGATACAATTATTACAAGAACGATAATTGTATCAAATGTAGGTCATTGTGTGCCATATTAGTTGATTGTCCTTTTAACCAAGGCGTGTGGTGACATGGGTATGGCATATGGGTGATTTGTAGGAGTATATTTCACTGAGCATGACTACTTTTGGAGTACTCTGCTATCAAAGATTGCTTTGATGGGATATGGGTATATATGTCCCTCTGACCTGAGGCTATCTCGGTGACTTGTGAGTAACTTATTGTGCTTTGGTGCTGGACTATCCAAATTTTTAATTTGATGATAGAAGGTTTCTAGATACAGCCAAGTACTTGTCAAGTCTGAGTGCGAGTCAATATAGGATTGATCGCTCCAAGTAAAATTAGAGATGATGCATCACTGTATTTCAATTTAGCAAAACTTTGATCAAAGTAGTCCTAGTGAGGAGTCACAGAATTTTTAAAGTTGAAACACAATGTGGACCACTCATCCTAGGTTGACAATTTAATCCAAAGTCATCCTTGAGTATCAAGTGTCAAAGGAATGAATTATACGATAACTATATCTACATGGGTTCTAGAGTGTTACTGGATATACATTCGGCCTATCCCGATGTCGAGAACCATTGTTAGATGATAACATCGATTAGTACAAAAATTATTCTTATGCTATGGACTTAGGTTCGAATCTATGGGATCATACACATAGAAGTACCGTCTGATCAAATGACTAATCGATAATTATGAATTGTTAAAGAATTTAATTATCAATATAATTGATGATTAATCCTTTGCAAAGGTTGCAATAAATTATTTACTAATGATTGATAAATTAAAAAAATAATTAATTAATAATATGATTATTAATTGGTTTAATTTGATTGAGCAATGGGATTGGATTAAATCTAATTGAATTAGATTCAATTAGGTTTGCTTTGGATTGATTGGATGCAGCCCTATTGAATGGCAGGACTTGTTCCAATTGATTTTAGAGATGCAAATCAAATTTTGAGTTGAATAAAATTTAATTTAGTTTGATATAGACTTTGATTGGATCAAATCTTATTAGATAATAGGCTTGATTGGATCAAGTCCTATTATCAAAAACTTTCCTGATATCCATCAACAATCAATCCCTGGATCAATGAAGTTTTAATCTAACTAATTCTCTAATTGGATTGGGGCCTAATTGATTTCATAATTGGATTAGGACCTAATTAGTTAATTTGTTATAACTAATTCTTAAGTTAGTTAGAATTGGATCCAAGAATTAGTTAGAGTTTGATCAAGATTCATGAGACCTATTTGGAATAGGACTAAACCAACTAAACCCGATCTTTTTAAGTGATCCTCCATGCCTCCACTTCCTTTCACCATGAGATCTCATGCCCAAAGAAAGGTCTCACATTCTCCCTCCCTTCTGTGGAAAAAAATGGGTGTTCCCCCTCTTCTTGTCACAAAAAATAAAAGGAGGAGCGTCCAAGAGTTGGATGCTCCATATCCCATGCATCTAGGCTTCCTTCCCAACCCCTTTTGAAGAGATTTTGTGAGGCTTTTGCTGATGGTTCTTAGCAATCAAAGAGGCTTCTCTTACTGGTTCTATAGCAAAAAATTAGAGAAGAAAAGTTCTTTCCAACGAGAGAAAGAGAAGGAAGAAGAAGGATCTTCTTTCTAGTATGCAGCCTTGGAGAAGAAGTTCTTCTCCCAGATTTTTTTTTTATTTTTATCTAAGATTAAAATCAGATTGGATCTAATTTTTAATATAAAAATTTAGAGAAAAATATCAAAAAAATCTAGTTGGGTGCTTGCGACTTTCTAGAGTTCTAGATCAAAGAGAAAAAGGAAGAAGAAAGGAGAAGAACGGTTCTTCTCTTGAGTCTTTCTTTTGGGTTCTTCTGGGGCTCAAGATTTCATATAATTTTTAGCATGAGAAATTAGATTAATCTGATTTTTATAATGAAATATCAGAGAAGAAAGGTTCTTCTTAAAGGTATGAAAGGAAGAGAGAAAGGTTCTCTCTTATGCATGGAAGAATTGAGAAGAAAGGATTCTTCTCTTGATCTTTATTGTAGAGAGTTGATGCATGATCCAGAAAGAAAAAGAGAGGGTCTTCTTATTCTTCATCTTCTTCATGTTTCTCTTAGATCAACCAAAATATGGTGTCTTCATGAGCTAGCATTCTTGGGATCATTGATCAGCATATGGGCTTCGTGTGGATACCTGTAGAGGCCGGACACATGTGCGACTGTCGAGCATTATGACGAACCAATTACCATAGATTTTGAATGTGGTGATCTACTATCTATGCTCAGATATAAAATTTTGAACTGAATTTATATTTAGATATGATCTAAATATAAATTAGATATGATCTAATTACATATAGATATGATCATACTTACTAAATTTTAGATTTCAGATTTACATGCATACATATTAGTTCATATCATGGATCCTATATGGTAGTTTTAGATTTGATCTATGCATGCATTGTAGATTAAATTATTTAATCTATGTATATTTTACTATAAAATTTTAAAAATGCATGCATAAAACCACCACGCTTCCCTTAAAATGGTATCAGAGCGAAGGTTCGTTATGACATGAATATATATGCATATATAGTTAAAATCTAGATTTAGCAATGCATGAGATTTGTTATGATCTGATTTTAGATATGAGCTAAAATATAAAAATCAGATCTGATATAATTTAGATTAGATCTAAATTTTTGCATATATGATATGTGAGTAGATTAGATGATTCGATTAAGCAAGTACTTAGATTGGATTGATCATTAGGCCGTCCGATCATATGAGCAAAAAAGATTTAAAAGTCCTCTCTTCCTATTTGATAGGATGCTCTTATGATGTATAGGGGTGCCATTTGATTTAATCCCATGAAGAAGAAAATCAAAGGAAGAACTTACTTTTATTCAAAACTCTAGATGATGAAAATTCTAGGATTTATTGTATGTGATACAAAATATGAGTTGTATGAAAAGTAGATCATTTAATCTATATGATTAAAATTATTTTAATCATAAAAATAAAATTTAGAATCATAAAATATTTAGATATAATCTAAAGTTTATTATAATTAATTTTATTTCAGTTTATATAAAAATTCTTAGATCTGAAACTATGTGATACTTGTTGGCATGCCAACTGAGTCAATTAGTTTTGAACTGAGTCGCCCCAATCTCCTAGTTTAATCGATTCAATGCTGATTGATCCGATCCAATTGTCTTCAATTGAATAGTAATGGTTATTATTCATGATTAGTTAGTCGATTAAGTATCAGATTTAGTCGACCCACTGAAGTGAGCCAACTCAGTTCAAAGCTGAGCCGACCTAGTTTTCAGACCAAAAAATTTTATATAAAATTGATGTAAAATTATTTTATAAAATTAAAATTATTTTAATTAATAATCTTAATCCATATTAATTCTATACTTAATTAAGAATTAAAAAATATATTTTAGATCTAGAATTATGATTAAAGATCTAATGACATTGTATAAAATATGGGGTATGGGTTAGCTCAAATCAGATCTTTTTAATTGGGTTAGACCTAAGGTTAGAATCAAAGACCTAATAGATCAAAAAGAGTAGTTGATCAAATTTAATCAATAGTTAATTTAGATTAGGTCAAGAGTACTCTAAATCAAACACAATAGTTATACTTCATCGAGTCTATATCTTTGATTAAACCAAATGGACCTTGATTGAGGCTAAAAAATTGAGTCTGAGTTATTAAGCTGATTAGATTGCTATGTGACTTGAGTTAACTCATGTTGTTAAGGTTAATCAGTATGACTGATTTAGGTGCCTTGAACCGACTTGTCGGTTGGATCAACTTGTCTCTAGTCCTTCTCATGACTTGGTGAAATCAGTGAAAGGATTTATAATGTTCCGATTGGACCCGCTAGTCACTAATTCTTTACATGACTTGATGAAGTCAGTGGAAGGATTTATGATTTGTAGGTCAACTGATGTCTTATTAAATAAATTATCCAAATCCTCTAAATTATTAGATCTATAAAATGAACTAGTTATGGGGATAACTAAATTATAGCCTCTCATTAAAGTACGTGATAATGAGTTCAATATTCTAAATAGGCATTGGAGGCACCACATGCCTGGTGTCTATTACGTATTGAAATTATCATCCATCATACGATCATCTTATTGTACTTTCAGATCAATACTCAGGTTGGTCGAGCCACACTCGGGCTTGGACATTCATTTGTTGGATGCACTTGATGTTGTCATGTTAATGGTTGGATCTAACCAGATTTTTCAGTAGAGGCACCACACACCTGCTGAAGAGATATCTAGGGCAAAATCTGATTGTTAGAAATTATTTGGAGAAATAATTGGTTATGAACCTACCCATGGATGCACTAAAGTTGGTCGAGCCACACTCGGATCTGAATACAGTCTGTGTGAATTCTAGTACCCACTAAAAAAATTAAAGTAATTTTTCAGATTGGAGGTAGAGGCTACCAATTCATATAAAATAGTGAGAGAATCTTTAAACTAAAGTCCAAGTCTTTAGACTTAAATAGTTCATATATTAATAGGTCAATTATTCTCTTTTCAAAATAACTAGAATATTATTGTTCTGTTCATTGTTAGACAGTGATAATGTTATCGGATCTAACTTTGATAGCCAGTATCAGAAGTTGAATATAGTTTTTAAGCGAATTGATCAAGAAGTCTCAGGCTAACCAAATAGGTTTAAAAGAGAAATTAGCAAATAGTTGCTGGTCAAGATAGTTATATGACAACTCCTTGAAGTTTCTCTATTGGTAACACTACTACCTGGGTATAGGATACTGATAGTACAAGTCATATTTGTAAATAGTTATAAAAGACATCAGGATAGTAGAAGGTTTGTAAAGTGCAAAAGACTTCTGAATGTAAGAAATGGAAGTCTGTTCCAGTCTTAACATTAAAAATCATCGAGCTTGTTTTCAATCCTAAAGATGTCATTTTAAGTGATTGTCACTACTGTCTAATCTTATTGATGGTGTCAATAAGAATGATTACTGTGATTTCATTGTGAATAATACTACAATAATAAATGGATAATTGAAAATAATATAAATTCAGTACCATAGCTTGTTCGTATGAAGTACATATTTAACTAGCACCCTAGATTAGATAATATTACTAAAATCTGCTTTTGGTATAATTGACTTAATCACCTTTTATTGGAAAGAGTGAACGAGCTAGTAATGTTATGAGTTTGATACATATTGATTATTTATACTCATGAACATAAGTGCCAGAAGAGAGCTTTACTACTTCATTAAAATCTCTGATGATCTATCTTGGCATGGGTGCGTCTTGCTTATGAAGTGCAAATCTGAATCCATTGAAATGTTCAAACGATTTTAAAATGAGGTAGAAAATATAAACTGCAAAGAGTATTATAACTCATCAGTTAGACTGATGAAGTAAACACCTTTACAATAAGTTTTTAACATGTCTTGAAGAGAATTAGATTCTCTCTCAATAGACCTCTCCTGGGACATCACTGTTTAAAAGGAGGAATTGAACTTTATTAGACATGATTCGATCCATTGTGGGTTTGCTAGTCTACCTGAGGTTATGTTTAGAGACTACTTGATATATGCTCAAGAACGTTCTGAGCAAATCGATCACCAAAACTTCATATGAGATATGAACTTGGGTAATTCAATACTCTCTTACTTTAGGATTTGGAGTGTCGAACTTATGTGAAATATTCACAAATTGACAAGCTTGAATTTTGATCTGATAAATATTATTTTAAAAATATTTTTTCTACTTTCCTAATGGACATGAGAGGTTTATGAATCTTAAAGCATTCTTTTTGAAAAAGAAGTTTCTTGGTGCAGAAACTAATGCCATTAAGAGTAAGCTTGGTAAAGCTTGATAGGTAGAGAAACCGACTCTGACACAAACTAATAAAATTGGAGCTGATTAGATCAAATCTGGAGCCCGATGTAAAGGCATCTCTGTATAGATACGGTAGAGTACCATGTCAGTCGAGTAGATACTTTGATTTCTGAGTTCGAGATGGAGATTTGATCTCTCATACGGATTCCATATAGGGATATAACTTTAAGAAGTGGCTTAGAGTTATTAAATTTGAAATGAAGTCTATGAAAATCGATGATGTATGGATATTCATTGATTCACCTAAAGGGATAAGACGTATAGAGTGTGAGTGGATTTTAGATGGATAAGAGGCACAGACGGAAAAGTAGAGACCTATTAATTTTGTCTGGTTGCCAAAAGATTTCATATGAGTGATAGTGTTGACTATGATGAGAAGTTTTTCTTATGACAATCTTCAAGTTCATTCAGATTGAATTAAACTTCTCAGAGTTGGAATATACATTTTGAATATATGGCTTCGTTGAGAATGAAACAGAATCCTATATGTAAAAATGGGCTAATAGTTCTGTAAAAGTATTCTTTGTATTGTTTGAATGAAATTCTATTAATCGAAAATGACATCCCCACATTATAGAGAATAAAATCTTGGTTGTCATCTCTATTCTCCATAAAGGTTGGGAAGGTTATGAGAATCATCCTTAAGTATTTATGAAATACTAAGAACCAATTGTTGGAAATAGTGTCCCAAAGCCAATCGTCAGCCTATTGACGGTTGTACTCATTTTTTGTATTTGTACATGAATTATGAATTAATAAAAATTATTTTGGTATTTTTTCATCATAAAATGTTTCATCTTCTAATGAACTCCTATGTTGTGGTGAAGTCTTTAGGACTATTTAGACTCGACAAAGGAGGATTTGTCGTTTAGTCCTTAAATCTGTTTGCGACCAAATGATACGTTGTTACCAAGGATGACAACGTTTATCAAGCATAGGTCTTGTGTGCCATATAGGTTGGTTATCCTCTTAACCAATGAGTGTGGAGACACTAGTATGGCATACAGGTGAGATGTAAGGGTACATCAGCACTGAACGTGACCGACTCCGAAGCTATTTCTGCTGTCAAGATTTGCTCTGATGGAATATAGGTATAAATTTCTAATTCAGTGACGGAAGGCTGCTGGGTGTAGTCAAGTACTTGACTTGTCGGTGCGTGTGTCAAGATGGGATTGACCACTCCAGTTTAGGAGCTGTGTACAGTCGTGTTTTAATTTAGCAAAATCTTGGCCAGGGTAGTCCTTGTGAGGAGTCACAAGATTGTTTGAGTTGAGCATGATTCAGATGATCTGATCAGGGTTGACAGTTTAACCCTGAGTCATCCTAAACATAGGGGTCAAAAGGATGAATTATACAGTAACCATATTCATGTAGGTTCTAAGTGTTGCGATTGTGACTCTTCGACCTATCCGGACATCGGGTACCATTGCTAGATGGTCACTTCGATTAGTATAGGAATTGGTTCCTGTGCTACCGGCTTAGGTTTGAACCTACGAGGTCACACACATTAGAGGTTCCTATCTGATCTGATGGCTGATATAGAATCCTACATGTTTGAGACTCAGTGATCGAGAATCAAGATTCTCTGATCACGAGTTCCACACATTATGGGTACCGGGGTCAAGAGTCTCACTGGTTGGGATTTTTCGATTAGGGTTACATATCGATGAATTCTGATGCCCGATTGCCCATCGGATTTGGACTCAGTATTTATGAGAGGTTTAATTAGTGATTTGATTGCTAATTAACTCAATTTGATTGAGTAATTATTTTTAGATCAAGTCTAATTGAATTGGATTCAGTTGGGTTTGACCCGATTAGGTTAAGAGTTGACCTAATCGTCGAGATGGTTTGGTCCCTGACTTGATCAGGGGTTGGGCTTAGTCAATTCCTGATTTGATTAGAATTTTATTGAGCCCAATTAAGTCTAATTAAGTTAGATTTAAATTTATCTAATTGGACCTAACTTATTTGGTTCAATTAGGTTGGTTTAAATAATTAAACCACCTTGACCCAATCTCCATGCGCCACCTCACTTCCATTGCACCCATTTGAATTCATGAGAAGGAACTTCTTATGAATTTTTTTCTCATGCCAAGCCCTCTCCATGCCCTACTTTAATGTGCCAAATGAATGGATAAGGATGATTGGTTGGCCATTCAAATTCAAAATAAAGTTTGAATTTGAATGGGCAATCAATCTTTGCACCTTATCTCTTTTTTTATGCCCCATTTATTACATGAGAAAAGGTTTCTCATGAAATCACTCCATGAATAATTTAAGCCACGCCTCACACCCTTAGTGGATAAGGGATGACTTGGTGTCCATTTGAATTCAAAATTTGATTTGAATTCAAATGTACAATTACTCATCTTTATCCTTGCTTTTGGATAAGACATTTGACGTTGTTATAAAAGGAGGAGAAGAGTGGGGCATGCGAGAAGAAGATTTTTGGAGAAAAATTTTGGAGCATGAGAAGTCTTGTGTGTGAGAAGGAAGTCCATATCCTTCCAAGAGAAAAAGAAAGAAAAGAAGGAAAAGTGGGTGCAAGGTTTTCGGTGAGTTCCCTAGAGTTTTAGCCTGAGGTTTGAGAAGTGAGAAAGTGAGCTACGAGTGTCGTGAGCCCATAAAATCTCAGGAAGATCTTCAACATCCTCTCAAGCATGTCTGTTGATGATCTAGTGCATTTGAAGAATCAACAGATATCGATCGAAGGAGTTCGATCAGCATCGACCGTCAAAAAGGCTCCACAACGAGCTAGCACTCGTGAGGAGTCGATCAGATCGGAAGCTTCATATGGACAATCCGCAGAGGCCAGATACACTGTGTGACTGCATCGCGATGATCAGACTCTCCTGACGGTGATCAAATTACGACGATCTACTACCCGCACAAAGGTATTGTGTTCTGAACACATTACAATAAAGTATTTATTGTTCAAATTCGAATTTTAAATTTAAATACATACACGCTATATATCATATTTAGATCCTAGTGTAGGATAAATTTATATTAATTAATTAGATTAATTAATATTTTTTCACTGTAAAATAATGATTTTGAAAAAGTTTTAAAATTACCATTTTACCCCTGTACTGATTTTCCCCCACACATGGTATCAGAGCGGGTTCTTAGATATGATATATATATTTGCATGCATAGATTAAGTTGTAATCTAAAAGTTTAAATTTAAAATTTAAAATTTAAAAATTTAAAATTTGAATTTTGAAAGTTGTTCGAAATTCAAAATTCAAAAATTTGAAATTCAAAATTTGAAATTTGAATTTGAATTTGAAATTTGAAATTTGAAATTCAAAATTGAAAAATTTAAAATTCAAAATTTAATATTTGAAATTTGATTGAAATTTCAAATTTGAAATTCAAAATTTAAAATTCAAAAATTGAAATTCAAAATTTGAAATTCAAAAATTTGAAATTTGAAATTTATTTGAAATTTGAAATTGGGATATTTAGATATACTTGATCCAAGTAGCAAGTAATCGAATTGGGTTGGTTACCATGGCCGTCCGGTCATAGAAGAAAAGTAGGGTTTAAAGGCCCTCTCCTCCCATTCGATGGGGTCTCCTATGGCGGTAGGGATGCCGCTACAATTATATCCCATGCAGATGAAGCAGTAAAAGGAATTAATTATAAAGGTTCAATTGTAAAATTTATCATGAATGTATTAGATTAGATCTAAAAGAATATTCATAATTTATTTTGATTGAGTTATTTTCTGTTATGTAATTAGCAATACGATTGCTATTTATGAAATGTGCTGATCTATTTATGAAATGAGTCAACATATTTGGTGAACAAAAAATAAAACCTTTCAAATTTAAAAATTATTTTCGAAATACCAAACCCTGACCCATCAGCCCAAATACTTAATTAAAAGAATTAAGTGTTGTCTAGTAGGTCTAGAATTGTGAATTAAGACCTAAGACAATTGCATAAACTTGTGGGTCAATGGGTTAGATGGATTAGGTCTATAATTGGGTTAGATCTAAGGTTAGCTTAAAGAAATGGACTAAATTAGAGTAATTGATCAAATTTAATCAAAAGTTGAATTAGATTAGGTCAAGGATACTCTAGACTCAACTCCAATAGTTGTAGTTGAATGGGTCCATGTCTTTAACTAGACCAAGATGGACTTAATTCATGGCTACGCGGTGGAACCCTATTTACTAAGTTGATCAAATTAAAACTAATGAACCGGTTGGTGTCTAAGGTAAGTTTGGCAGTTTGACCAATGATTTTTAAGCGAGAGCTACTCGCAGTGATTTGATCTCTGACGAGTTAATGGCTTATCCCCACCACTGATCTCACTACCTAGCCAACCTGGTGAATTAGATTTTGATTAGATCACTTGGTGATTAGGGCTCACCCATGTCATTAGGTAAATCAGTTTGACTAATTTAGGTGCTCCTAATGCCAGCTTTAATTAAATCTTTTTTAATCTGACTTGGTGAAGTCAGTGGGAGGATTGAAATTGGCTGGATATTTTCTTCTCATCTATCCTTTAATAAAATCCTCAAAAAAATTATTAGGTCCCTAAAAATGATTAAGTTATATTGATAACTAAGTCATAGCCTCCCATTAAGTGAGTGATAATGAGTCCATTAGTTTAATAATCATTGAAGGCCCAAAGGCCTGGTGCTTATTGACTAATGGAATTATCATTCATAATATGATAATTTGGTTTGAGTCTTTTTGATGGTGATCAGGTTGGCCGGCCAAAGTCGGGCCTGATCATTTATTGGTATTCACCAAATCAAATCATGTTAATGGTTGGACCTAACCAGATCTTTTCAGTGGAGGCCAAAGCCTACTGATTAGATTCTGGGGCAAAATCAATTACTAGAAGTTGTTTAGAGAAACAACTGGTTATGAACCTACCCATAGATGCACATGGGTTGACCAACCAAAGTTGGGCTCGTGTGTAGTCTGTGTGGATTCTAGTACCCACTAAGGAATTAAAGTAATTCTTCGAATTGGAGGTTGAGGCTACCAGTTCGTAAAAATACTGAGAAAAACTTTAGAGTAAAGTCCAAGTCTTTAGTATTTATATTTTATGTACTAATAGAGGTCTGGTTTTCCTTTATGCAGCTATGGCCACTATCCTGTCCCTCCGATCATTATTAGATAATGACAAGCTCATGGGACCTAATTTTGATAGCTGATATCGAAAATTAAAAATCATCCTTGAGCATGAGTGGATCCTTTATGTAGTAACGGATCCGACACCTGAGGAGCCAGCCCCGAACGTTAGAGGGACGGTCCGAGATACTTATCAGAAGTGGTTCAACGATCGCACCACCGTTCGGTGCATTATACTGGCAGCAATGAATGATGAGTTCAGCTACAGGTTTGAGAATGCCCAGCCACAAGAGATGCTTCAAATGTTGAACGACTCCTTTGACATGCTTGACGATGTTGAAAGGCACAAAACTAGTTGTGCCATTTTTAATGCTCGGATGAGGGATGGAGCCTCAGTCACTGATCATGTATTGTACATGATCGAAATGATTGAGCGCCTAAGTAAATTGGGCTTTCCCCTGCACGAGCAGCTCGGTAAGGATGCGATCCTTAATTCATTGCCCAAGTCCTTCCTCCCTTTCCTTACTCATTTTTGGATGACAAAGCTTGTAGTGAACTACCACGGCTTGTTGGGGTTGCTGCAAAACTTTGAGAAGGATCACTAGCTCCATAAAGAGTCGGTGAATGTTGTGGGAGGGTCTTCTTCTGGTCGTCGACCCTTTAAGAAAGGGAAGAAGAAGAATAAGAAGAAGAAGAATAAGAAGGTGCAGCTACATGCTGGGTCGTCTGCACAGGATCAGACCAAGAAATGCAAGCCCGACCAGAGCCAGGCGGAGTGCTTCTTTTGCAAGAAGCAGGGGCACTAAAAGAGGAACTGTCCTCTATACATTGCCTCCCTGGACCCAAACAGGTCGAAGAAGAAGCAAGGTACTTATATGATAACACCTTGCAACTTTTTCATTTGTGATACTACTGCCTGGGTATTGGATATCGGAAGCTCTTATCATATTTGCAATTTGATACAGGATCTGCAGGTCAGTAGGAGATTTGATGAAGGCGAGAGGTTCCTGAACGTTGGAGATGGAAGCAAAGTTCCAGTTCTAGCATTAGGAATCATGAACCTTGTAATCAATTCTCGAAACATAATTCTGAGTGAATGTCACTATTGTCCAAGCTTTTTATTAAATATTATTTTGGTAGGCTTTTTGGCCATGAACGGTTATCAATTTTTTAATAAAAAGAAATATTTGCAATATCATTTTGAATGGTGTTACAATGTTTGTTGGACAACTTAATAATAGAATTTACTTTCTATCACAACCTGTTAATGTGGTTCAAACATCCGGTAAACGTCCTAAAATAGATAATGTGTCAGAAGTCTATCTTTGGCACTGTAGGCTAGGTCATATCAATAAGAATAGGATAAACAGGTTGGCTCAAGAAGAAATTCTTGAAGTAGGTGATTGTGAATCACTTCCAACCTGTGAGTCCTATCTTCTTGGTAAAATGACCAAATCACCTTTTACTGGAAAAGGTGAGCGAGCTAGTGAACTCTTAGGTTTGGTACATTCTGATGTATGTGAACCCATGAGCTCAAGTGCAAAAGGTGGATATTTCTACTTCATAACCTTCACAGACGACCTATCGAGGTATGGGTATGTCTATTTAATGAAGCATAAATCGGAGTCGTTTGAAATGTTCAAACTATTCCGAAATGAGGTAGAAAAATAAATCGAAAAGTATATTAAAACTCTTCGATCTGATTGAGGAGGTGAATACATTTTCAATGAGTTTCTGACATATCTTGGGAAGAATGGGATTCTCTCTCAATGGACTCCTCTTGGAACACCACAGCATAATGATGTATCTGAAAGGAGGAATCGGATCTTCTTGGATATGGTTCGATCCATGATGGAGTTTGCTGGTCTACCGATCTTTCTCTGGGGATATGCGCTCGAATCGACTTGTTACCTTCTAAATAGTATTCTGAGTAAGTCTGTAACCAAAACGCCATATGAGATATGGATAGGATGTAAGCCAGTACTCTCGCACCTTAGGGTTTGGAGGTGTCCAGCTTATGTTAAACATTTAATTATGAACAAGCTAGGACCTAGATCTGACAAGTGTAATTTTATAGGGTACCCAAAAGAGACCAAAGGGTATTACTTCTACCTAGCTGATGAGCAAAAAGTATTTGTCAGCCTTAAGGCAATCTTTTTGGAAAAGGAGTTCCTTGGTGAAGGGACTGTTGCCTCTAAGGTCGAACTTGACGAAGTTCGACAGGTGAAAAAACTGACACAAGTTGCTGAACCTAAATTGGATTTGATTAGATTAGATTCGGAGCCCATTGTTCAAGCACCCTTAAGGTGATCTGGTAGAGTACCACGTCAACCGGATAGATACTATGGTTTCTTGATCCGGAACGATGATCCTATCGAGCTTGATGAAAATGATGAGGATCCGATCACCTACATGGATGCAATGCAGAGACCCGACTCTGAGAAATGGCTAGAAGCCATGAAATCCGAAATGGAGTCCATGAAGGTCAACGATGTGTGGACATTGGTTGACCCACCCGAAGGAGTAAAACCCATAGGGTGTAAATGGGTCTTCAAGAGGAAGAAAGGCACAGACGGAAAGGTGGAAACCTATAAAACCTATCTGGTTGCCAAGGGATATCATCAACGTTATGGTATAGACTATGACGAGATATTTTCTCCTGTGGCAATGCTCAAATCCATTCGGATTATGCTTGCGATAGCTGCCCATCTGGACTATGAAATCTGGCAGATGGATGTGAAGATAGCTTTCCTAAACGGAGAGCTGGATGAAGAGGTGTATATGATACAACCTGAAGGATTCACATCCACAGATGAGTCTAAGGTGTGCAGGCTATAGAGGTCCATTTATGGACTTAAGCAGGTATCACGGAGTTGGAACATACATTTTGATAAGACGATCAAGACGTATGGCTTCGTTAAGAACGGAGAAGAGCCCTGCATTTATAAGTGGGCTAATGGTCCAGTAGTAGTATTTCTTGTATTGTATGTGGATGACATTCTCTTAATCGAGAATGATGTCCCTGCATTACAGGGAATAAAGATTTGGTTGTCGTCGACCTTCAGAAGATCGACGGGAAGGAGAACCTGACTGACCCATTCACTAAAGCCATTGCGGTGAAGGAGTTCGACAACTACAAGTCGAAGATGGATATTAGATACTGCACCGATTGGCTTTAGGCCAAGTGAAAGATTGTTGGGAATAGTGTCCCAAAGCCAATCGTCAGCCTGTTGACGGTTGTGCTCATTTTTTGTATTTGTACATGAATTATGATTAATAAAAATTATTTTGATATTTTTTCATCACAAAATGTTTCATCTTCTAATGAACTCCTATGTTGTGGTGAAATCCTTAGGACTATTTAGACTCGACAAAGGAGGGTTTGTCGTTTAGTCCTTAAATTTATTCGCAAAAAATGATACATTGTTACCAAGGACGACAATGTTTATCAAGCATAGGTCATTGTGTGCCATATAGGTTGGTTGTCCTCTTAACCAATGAGTGTGGAGACACTGGTATGGCCTACAGGTGAGATGTAAGGGTATATCTGCATTGAACATGACTGACTCTGGAGCTATTTCTACTGTCAAGATTTGCTTCGATGGAATATGGGTATAAATATCCCTCCGAACTGAGACCGCCATGGTGACTTGCAAGCAACTCACTGCACTTAGGCACTGGACTACCTGAATTTCTAATTCAGTGACGGAAGGCTACTGGGTGTAGTCAAGTACTTGACTTGTCGGTGCGTGTGTCAAGATGGGATTGACCACTCCAGTTTAGGAGCTGTGTACAGTCGTGTTTCAATTTAGCAAAACCTTGGCCAGGGTAGTCCTTGTGAGGAGTCACAGGACTGTTTGAGTTGAGCACGATTCGGATGATCTGATCAGGGTTGACAGTTTAACCCTGAGTCATCCTAAACACAGGGGTCAAAAGGATGAATTATACAGTAACCATATTCATGTAGGTTCTGAGTGTTGCGATTGTGACTCTTCAACCTATCTGAATGTCAGGTACCATTGCTAGATGGTCACTTCGATTAGTACAGGAATTGGTTCCTGTGCTACCGGCTTAGGTTCGAACCTGCGGGGTCACACACATTAGAGGTTCCTATATGATCTAATGGCTGATGTAGAATCCTACATGTTTGAGACTCAGTGATCGAGAATTAGAATTCTCTGACCATGAGTTCCACATATTATGGGTACCAGGATCAAGAGTCTCACTGGTTGGGATTTTTCGATCATGGCTACATATCGATGAATTCTGATGCCCGATTGTCCATCAGATTTAGACTCAGTATTTATGAGAGGTTTAATTAGTTATTTGATCGCTAATTAACTCAATTTGATTGAGTAATTATTTTTGGATCAAGTCCAATTGAATTGGATTCAGTTGGGTTTGACCCGATTAGGTTAAGAATTGACCTAATCATCGAGATGGTTTGGTCCCTGATTTGATCAGAGGTTGGGCTTAATCAATTTTTGATTTGATTAGAATTTTATTAAGCCTAATTAAGCCTAATTAAGTTGGGTTTAAATTAGTTTAATTGGACCAAACTTATTTGGTTCAATTAGGTTGGTTTAAATAATTAAACCATCTTGACCCAATCTCCATGCGCCACCTCACTTCCATTGCACCCATTTGAATTCATGAGAAGGAACTTCTCATGAATTTTTTCCTCAGCCAATCCCTCTCCATGCCCCACTTTAATATGCCAAATGAATAGATAAGGATGATTGGTTGGCCATTCAAATTCAAAATAAAGTTTGAATTTGAATGGGCAATCAATCTTTGCACCTTATCCCTTTTTTTATGCCCCATTTATTGCATGAGAAAAGGTTTCTCATGAAATCACTCCATGCACAATTTAAGTTATGCCTCATTGCTTTAGTGGATAAGGGATGAGTTGGTGTCTATTTGAATTCAAAATTTGATTTGAATTCAAATGTGCAATTACTCATCCTTATCCTTTCTTTTGGATAAGACGTTTGATGTTGTTATAAAAGGAGGAGAAGAGTGGGGCATGCAAGAAGAAGATTTTTGAAGAAAAATTTTGGGACGTGAGAAGTCTTATACGTGAGAAGGAAGTCTATATCCTTCCAAGAGAAAAAGAAAGAAAAAAAAAAAAAGTGGGTGCAAGATTTTCGGTGAGTTCCCTAGAGTTTTAGCCTGGGGTTCGGGAAGTGAGAAAGTTAGCTACAAGTGTCGTGAGCCCACAAAATCTCAGGGAGATCTTCAACATTCTCTCAAGCATGTCTGTTGATGATTCAGAGCATCCGAAGGATCGACAGACATCGATCGAAGGAGTTCGATCAGCATCGACCGTCAAAAGGGCTCTACAACGAGCTAGCACTCGTGAGGAGTCGATCAGATCGGGAGCTTCGTGTGGACGATCCGCAGAGGTCAGACATATTTTGTGACTGTGTCGTGATGATCAGACTCTCCCGACGGTGATCAGATTACGATGATCTACTACCCGCACAAAGGTATTGTGTTCTGAACACATTACAATAAAGTATTTATTGTTCAAATTCGAATTTCAAATTTAAATGCATGCATGCTATATATCATATTTTGATCCTAGTGTAGGGTAAATTCATGTTAAATAATTAGATTAATTAATATTTTTTTACTGTAAAATCATGATTTTGGAAAAGTTTTAAAATTATCATTTTACCCCTGCACTGATTTTCCCCCACACCAATGGCTCGTTTATGAAGAATCTAACTTAAAATCTATGGAATATTAATTCTAGTTTCTAGTCGGATTGAAACGATAAAATTATGTCAGGTTATGTTTTTATCTTAAAAAGAGGAGCGACATACTGGAAAGGTTCCATACAGTATTCAGTAGCCAGTTTATTTGCGATATAGAGTTTTTTGCGATATTTGATGCTGGTAAAGAAGTTGTTTGGTTATGAAAGTTTATTAACGAGCTTGGAGAGGTACTCTCCATTGATGGTCTAGTCCTTCTGTATTGATAACAGTATTGGAGCCATAGCTCAAGCTGAAGAACTGATGTTCCATCTATGAACCAAACACTTTCTACATTGCAATCACCTTATTCGATAAGATCGAAATAAAGTCGATCTTAGGAAGATCGATCGAAAGAAGAACTTGACCGACCCATTGACTAGAGTAATCTGATTTAAATAGTTCAATGATCATAAATGGAAGATGGATATTTGATACAAATCTGATTGGCTTTAGTCCAAATGAGAGTTGTTAGAAATTATGTCCTAAAGCCAATTATCTAGGTTGTAGGTGATTGTGCTCCATATATGTATATGAATTATAAAATGATAAATATTATCTGACAAGATTCATCATAAGCAATATATCTTTCTAAATAGAACTCATATATTATGATAAAATTCTTAGAGCTACTTTCAAAATGATAAAGGAGGATTTATTGTGTAGTTCTTAAATCCTGCTTGCAACCAAATGATACAATTGTTATAAGGATGATAATTGTATCAAGTGTAGGTCATTGTGTGCCATATTAGTTGGTTGTCTTCTTAACCAAGACGTGTGGAGGCATGGGTACGGCATATGAGTGATTTGTGGGAGTACATTTCACTGAGCATAACCACTTTCAGAGTACTCTGCTGTCAAGAGTTGCTCTGATGGGATATGGGTATATATGTCCCTCTGACATGAGGCTGCCTTGGTGACTTGCAAGCAACTTACTGTACTTTGGTGCCTGACTATCCGAATTTTTAATTTGATGATGGAAGATTTTTGGATACAATCAAGTACTTATGAAGTCTGAGTGCAAGTCAAGATGGGATTGACAACTCTAAGTAAAATTGAAGATGATACATCATTATGTTTCAATCTAGTAAAACTTTGGTCAAAGTAGTCATAGTGAGAGTCACAGGATTTTTGAGGTTGAAACACAATATGGACCACTCATTCTGGGTTGACAGTTTAACCCAAAGTCATCCTTGAGCATCAAGTGTCAAAGGGATGAGTTATACGGTAACTATATCCACATGGGTTATAGAGTATTGCTGGGCATACATTCGGCCTATCCGGATGTCAAGAATTATTGCTAGATGGTAACATCGATTAGTATAAAAATTATTCTTGTGCTACCAGTTTAGGTTCAAATCTATGGGATAATACACATAGAAGTACCGTTTGATCAAATGGCTGATCGATGATTATGAATCGTTGAAGGATTTAATTTCAATATGATTAATGATTAATCCTTTGCAAAGGATACAATAAATTATTTACTAATAGTTGATAAATTAGAAGAATAATTAATTAACAATATGATTGTTAATTGGCTCAATTTGATTGAGCAATGGGGATTGGATCAAATCTAATTGAATTAGATTCAATTAGGTTTGCTTTGGATTGATTGGATGCAGCCCTATTGAATGATAGGACTTGATCCAATTGATCTTAGGGATGCAAATCAAATTTTGAGTTGAATAAGATTCAATTTAGTTTGATATAGGCTTTGATTGGATCAAATCCTATTGGATAATAAGCTTGATTGGATCAAGCCCTATTATCAAAAACTTTCCTGATATCCATCAAGAATTAATCCCTGGATCAATGAGATTTTAATCTAACTAATTCTCTAATTGAATTGGAGCCTAATTAATTTCATAATTGGACTAGGACCTAATTAGTTAATTGTTATAACTAATTTCTAAGTTAGTTAGGCTTAGGTCCAAAAATTAGTTAGAGTTTGATCAAGATTCATAAGACCTATTTGGAATAAGACTAAACTAATTAAACCCCATCTATTAAAGTAATCCTCCATGCCTCCACTCCTTTTCACCGTGGGATCTCACGTCCAAAGAAAGGTTCCACGTTCTCCCTCCCTTTCGTGGAAAAAAGTGGGCGTCCCACCTCTTCTTGTCACAAATAAGAAAGGAGGGGCGTCTAAGAGTTGGATGCCCCATATCCCATGCATCTAGGCTTCCTTCCCAACTCCTTTTGAAGAGATTTTTGAGGCTTTTGCTACTGATTCTTAGGTATCAAAGAGGACTTCTCTTGCTGGTTCTACAGCAGAATATTGAAGAAGAAAAATTCTTCCCAACGAGAGAAAGAGAAGGAAGAAGAAGGATCTTCTTTCTAGTATGCAGCCTTGGAGAAGAAAGAGTTCTTCTCTCAGATTTTTTTTCTATTTTTTTCTAAGATTAAAATTAGATTGGATCTAATTTTTAATATAAAAATTTAGAGAAAAAATATCAAAAAAATTTGGTTGGGTGTTTGGGGCTTCCTAGAGTTCTAGATCAAAGAGAAAAAGGGAGAAGAAAGGAGAAGAACGGTTCTTTTCTTGGGTCTCTTTTTTGGGTTCTTCTAAAGCTTAGGATTTCATATAATTTTTAGCATAAAAAATTAGATTAGATCTAATTTTTATCATAAAAAAATAGAAAAAAATATTCTTCTTAAAGGTGTGAAAGGAAGAGAGAAAGGTTCTCTCTTATGCGTGGAAGAATTGAGAAGAAAGTGTTCTTCTCTTGATTTCTATTATAGAGAGCTGATGCGTGGATCCAGAAAGAAAAAGAGAGGATCTCCTTGCTCTTCATTTTCTTCATGTTTCTCTTAGATCAGCCAAAATATGGTGTCTTCGCAAGCTAGCACTTTCGGGATCATCGATCAGCACATAGGCTTCGTGTGGATACCTGTAGAGATCGGATACGTATATGACTGTTGAGCATTATGAAGAACCAACTATCATAGATTTTGGATACAGTGATCTACTACCATACTCAGGTATAAAGTTTTGAACTGAATTTATATTTAGATATGATCTAAATATAAATTAGATATAATATAATTACATATAGATATGATATATACTTGCTAAATTTTATATTTCAGATTTACATACATGCATATTAATTCATGTCATAGATCCTCTGTGGTAGTTTAAGATTTGATCTATGCATGCATTGTAGATTAAATTATTTAATCTATATATATTTTATTATAAAATTTTAAAAATACATGGATAAAACCACCATGCTTCCCTTCAACAGTAATAGGTGGTGGCAAGGATGGGATCATAAGATTATGTGAGAAGTAGGGCTAGAGTCTTTTAAATAGACATCATATTAGTATATGATTGACCTATTAGTATATGAACTATTAGAATAATTGACCTATTAGTATATGAACTATTTTAAGCCTAAAGATTGAGACTTTAATCTAAAAATTCTCTCATTATTTTATACGAATTGATAGCCTCTATCTCCAATTTGAAGAATTACCTTATTTCCTTAGCGGATACTAGAATTCACATAGACTACACATGAGCTCGACTTTGGCCGACCCACCCATGTGCATCTATGGGTAGGTTCTTTAACCAATTATTTCATCAAATAATTTTTAGTAATTGATTTTGCCTTAGAAAACTTTTTAGTTGATTTTGGTCTTCTCTACAAGTCCTAGTTAGGTCCAACCATTAACATGATCATACTCAGGAATGTAATTACCAAATGATCAGGTCCGACTTTAGTTGGCCAACCTGACCACTTACTAGAGAGACTCGATTGAGTCATCATATTATGAATGATAATTTCAATAGCAGATGAGCACCAAGCCTTTGGGCCTCCAATGATCATTATACTAATGGACCCATTATCACCCAACTTAATGGGAGGCTATAATCTAATTATCCCCACAACTAGCTCATTTTATGGATCTAATAATTTAAAGTATTTGGTTAATATATTTTAGAAGTAATCAGTCGATCTGTAAGTCATAAATCTTTCTACTGACTTCATCGAGTCATGTAAAGGACTAGAGACTAGCTGGTCCAATCGGTAAGTCGTAAATCCTCCCACTGACTTTTTTAAGTTATAAAAAAGACTCAGACAAGCCGGTCCAAGGCATCTAAATCAGTTATACTGATTAACCTTAATGACATGGGTCCACTCGAAGCACTTAGTTATCTAATTAGTCCAATGACTCGGGCTCAACCTTTGAGCCACAATCAAGGTCCATTTGGTATAATCAAAGATATGGACTCGACCTTCTACAACTATTATGTTTGATTTCGAGTATCCTTGATCTAATCTAAATCAACTATTGGTTAGATTTGATCAACTACTCTTTTTAGTCCATTAAGTCTTTGATTCTAACCTTAGGTCTAATCTAATTAAAAGGATCTAATTTGAGCTAACCCATGCCCCATGTTTTATGTAATGTCATTAGATCTTAAATCATCATTCTAGACCTAAAATATATTTTTTAATTCTTAATTAAGTATAGCATTAACATGGATTAAGGTTATTAATTGAAATCATTTTAATTTTATAAAATAATTTTATATCATTTTTATACAAAATTTTTTATTCTAAAAATTAGGTCGGCTCACCCCTAAACTGAGTCGGCTCACTTCAGTGAATCGACTAAGTCTGATACTTGATCGAGTGACTGGTCATGAACAGTAATCATTACTATTTGGTCTAAGACAACTGGATCAGATCAGTCAGTACTGAGTCGACTAAACCAAAGGACTGGGTCGACTCATTTCAAAACTGAGTTGGCTTAGTTGGTGTGCCAACAGGTATCATATAGTTTCAGATTTAAAAATTTTCACATAAATTGAAATAAAATTAATCATAAATAAACTTTTAGATCATATCAAAATATTTTATGATTTTAAATTTTATTTTTTATGATTAAAATAATTTTAATCATACAGATTAGATGTTCTACTTTTCATACAACTCAAGTTTTATATCACATACAATAAATCCTAGGATTTCAACATCTAAAATTTTGCAGAAGAATGAATTCTTCCTTTTACTTTCTTCTTCATGGGATTAAATCACATGGCACCCCTATATACCATAAGAGCATCCTATCGAATAGGAAGAGAGGGCCTTTAAACCCTTTCTACTTTTATGACTGGACGGCCTGGTGATCAACCCAATCTAAATACTTGCTAATCGGATCATCTAATTTACTTACATATCATATATGCAAAAGTTTAAATCTAATCTAAATTATATCAGATCTATTTTTTATATTAGATCATATTTAAAATCAGATCATAATACATTCCATGCATTACTAAATCTAGATTTCAACTCTACATACATATATATTCATGTCATAGTGAATCTTGCTCTGATACCATTTGAAAGGAAGCGTGATAGTTTTGTGCATATATTTTTAAAATTTTATAGCAGAACATACATAGATTAAATAATTTAATCTACAATACATGCATAGATTAAATCTAAAACTATAATACGGGATCTATGACATGAATTAATATGCATGTATGTAAATTTGAAATCTAAAATTTAGCAAATATAGATCTCATCTATATTATATTAGATCATATCTAAATTATAAATTGAGTTTAAAACTCGATATCTGAGTATAGATAGCAAATCACCACATTCAAAATTTATGATAGTTGGTTCTTCATGATGCTCAGCAGCCGCACACGCATCCAACTTCTACGGGTATCCACACGAAGCTCTTGCACTGATTGATCCCCTAGGAGTGCTAGCTCACGAAGATACCTTTCTGTTGGCTGATCTAAGAAAAATATGAAAAAGATAAAGAATAAAGAAATCCTTTCCTTTTCTTTCTGAATCCATGCATCAGATCTCTACAATAGAGATCAATAGAAGAACCTTTTCTTCTCAATTCTCTCATGCATAAGAGAGAATTTTTCTCTCTTCCTTTCATACCTTTAAGAAGAACTTTTCTTCTCTGATTTTTTATGATAAAAATTAGATCTAATTTGATTTTTTATATAGAAAATAATATAAATTCTTATATCTTAAAAAAATTTAAAAAAAAGATCCAAGAGAAGAACCATTCTTCTTTTTTCTTCTTCCTTTTTCTCCTTGATTTAGAGCCCTAGAAAGCCCCAAACACCCAACCAAATTTTTTTAAATATTTTTTCTCTAAATTTTTATTTAAAAATTAGATCTAATCTAACTTTTATACTAAAAAAAATTAAAAAAATTAAGAAAAAAACTTTTTCTTCTCCAAGGCTGCGCACAAGAAAGAAGACCTTTATTCTTCCTTCTCTTCCTCTCTTTGGGAAGAACCTTTCTTCTCTAATTTTTTGTTGTAAAACTAGTAAGAGGGCCTCTCTTTGATGTCTTGGAACCAATAGCAAACTCTCACAAAAATCCTTCAAAAGGGTTGGAGAAGAGGCTTAAGCATGTGGGATTAGGGGTGTCCAACTCTTGGAGAGGGGAGGGGCACCTTCTTTTCATGCAATCACAAAGGGGGCACAGTACTTTTTGGGGCATGGGTTATTCACCATGAAAAGAGAGGAGGTGTGAAGAATTAATAGGAACATGGGGTTTTGGATGGTTATGAGTTGGTTAAGTCCTAGTCCAAATAGGACTCATGATTCTTGATCCAATTCTAACTAATTCTTAGACCCAATCCTAACTAACTTAGGGATTAGTTATAACAAACTAACTAATTAGGTCCTAGTCTAATTAGAAAACTAATTAGGCCCTAATCTAATTAGAAAATTAGTTAGATTAAACCCCATCAATCAAGGGATTGATTCTTCTTATCTTTTTCAAGGAAGCATTAGGTAATAGGGCTTGATCCATGAAGGGAAGGAAAACTATTTTTTTTTGGATAGCCCAGGTTGCATCTAAAAATTTTTCTATTAATCTATATGAATAAGAATCAAATCTTTATCTGATTAGCAGTGGAATCAAAAATTAAATCTTCAAAAAACCAAAATAATCCTTCACGGAGGCTTGAATGTGCAGACCCTCTACTTCGCATACATGCTAGATGCCGCAGGAAAGTGGGATGAACTTCAATCAAATCACCTTTGCAACCCAATCAAATGAGAGAGGAGAGGTGCTGGTATGACACCTCACACCAGAAAGAAAAATGCCCACAAGAGGGCCCACGGCAAGGGAGAAGGGCCGGCACCAAAGGGGAGAGGCCAAGGAGAAGAAGGAAGGGCCTCTCTCTTCTCACGCCTCTCTCTCTCTTTCTCTCTTCTCTCAATTTGATTTGTTTACTTTGCATTCATAGGTAGAGAACCTCTCCATTTATAGATGAATCTCATGACCCAATAAGTACAGGACTCCTAACTCAAACATACTTTGAATCAGTCCAATACTCATGAAAGGACTCCTACATGAGATAGAATTGCCATCATATATGACAACCACATTGCACCCAATCTCTCACCCAAATGGGACACCCACAATGAGGAAGCTTTTAGGTGTTGGTCAGCCCATAAGATAGGAGAATCCTAGTGCAAGTAGGATTTCTCATATCTCATCCAAAATGGATTCGATTCGAATTCAATTCGAAGCTAGTTCAAAACAATTTCAAAAGGTTGTTAATCTTAAACTCTTTAAAACTTTTATACCAAGTCTAACTTAAATTTTGAACTCAATTAATCTAATTAATTCAGATCTAATCTAAAATTAATCAGCACTTAAATCTAATTTTTATATATTCCATGGATCATAGATCAGAAACTGTTCATCCTCGGGATCGAACCTAAACCTCATGTTTAGTGCTAGCTAGACATAGTCAACTCTTCAATTTTATTTGACCCATTACTTAATTCTCAGTCAAGTCAGCTTATATGTTCAATCAAATTAAGTACTTTCAAATTAGACACATAAACATAGGCCAATACTTTCCTACAGTGTCTGACTTGTGTGTGTGACTTCATAGGTGTTGGAATTTTTATGTATGGGCATGCATATGTGTTTCAAAATTTTATTTTTTAAACATCACAGTAGAATAGAAGATTAAAATATTTTTAATCTATATCATGTATGCATAAAAATATAAACCACAAGGATCTACTTCATATACTGAAATTGTATATATGCTGAAATTTAACATGCGATCTAATCACATACCCGTTTCGCAATTCCTTTCTTCATATCTGGATCTGGAAGAGAAGAGATTCTTTCTTAGCTGTATAAATAATCCAATCTTTACAGATATCCACTCAGGATCAACCTAGAACAGCCTTCTTAAGATTGAATTTTCTTCTCAAAGAAAATTCAGTATGCAAATCTGAATGAAGCCTGGATCGCGATCAACTCTTTGATCTTTTTCTTCTCTTCTTCTCTTGTCTTTCACTCTTGATTTATGCTACTAACAAATATCAGGAACTAGCACACAAGAGGGGATGCCAAGGCCCTTAGGGGCGTGAAGAGATGGGACACCAAGGTGGGGCGTGTGGGATGCCCAAGGGAGAAGAGAAGGGAGGAGAAGAGAGGGTGTGGGGGTCTCTCTACGAAGCATGGGGCTGCTGGTTTGGATGCTCTGAGACCTTAAGGGAGGTCCCTTTAAATAGGCAAAAGGATTGAATCCTATTCAATCTCATAATACAAGTCCTACTTGCATTAGGTTTTCTAATAACTTAAGTTATTCAACTTCCTTTAGGAATCATTTTAGGTGCCAACTCTTGGATCTCTTGCACCCACATAAACACATCCCAAAGTGCACCCAAGGGATGCCCTATATAAGATCAAAAAGTCCTCTAAAGGTGAGACACGCCCAACTTGATCAAGTCAAGGTGGCGCCCCATCTTAACTATCAAGGAATATTAATTAAGAACTTGCACCCTAAATTTAATTGATCTAAAACCTTAGACACCCAATAATTGGAGTCCAATGAATTTAATTTATTTAGATTATAAGTAAAAAATTAAGTTTGAATTATCTTATCAAATAAAAAAATTAAATATGAAGAAAAAATTGGGTCCCCCATATGCTAGCAAAGTTACCTTAAACCCAATCGGATTTTTCTAAACCCAATTGACACTTCATAAGTCTAATTGCTTATTTCAGATCTAATCCCTTTGTTATGCGATCCTATAAGTTCAATTCTATCTGGTAGTGAGCTATACAATGATCTCTATCAAAGTACCATCGAAACTCTTTTCAATGGATCAGAATAATTCCACTCTAACTCATCAAAGATTGTCGATCCAGAACAATCTTAGTGATCTCTCACAATCCATCAGTGATATCTACTAGTATGTAGTGGCAATCCAATAAAATTGAAAAGAACCTCAAGATGTAGTTAACATGTGATTCAGTCCCTCTATCGTGAGTCTCGACTAGATAGCAGGTCAGGGATGAATCGTCAAACCTCAACATCAGATATATGATAGATCCGATCAGCTCAAGTCCAATTGTGACTTCTATGAAAACTCTTTTCCATCAATCATACTACTGTGGCCACAAACTCTCAGACTTAGCTTCTCAAATCCTATAGGACTACTCTCTATCAAGATCGATAGATCCCATCTTGATACGCACCCTACTCCTATAGTGGACCAACTATCACCAACATCTACTATAAGGACTCATTGAGACCCATATTTATGTGTCAGTCAAACTCTAGTAGCCTCACTGCGAGCAGCAATACCATCTCAGATCAAAAAACCATTCATACAACTACAGCATCAAGACAATCATTGACAATCTGATAGCAGCACATAGCAGCATATAGCAGCACATAGCAATCCTTTTCTTCAAATCTGGATCTGGGAGAGAAGATGTTCTCTCTTAGTCGCACAAGTGTTTGATTTTTATGAGTATCCACTCGAGATTAGCCTGGAATAGTCTTCTTTAATCTGAATTTTATTTTCTAAAATTTAGCCTGCTGAATCTGAACGAAGTCTGGATCGCGATCAATGCTTGATCTTTTTTCTTGATCTTCTTCTTCTCCTCTTCTCTAGAGTTTCTCTTGAATTTCAATAACTTATACCTATGTGCTTCACGAGCAGCTCTTGATAGCAGAATGCTCAGTAGGTGTGTGACCTGTTTAGTGATGATGTACTCCTACATCTCACCTGTATGCCATACCAGTATCACCACACTCCTTACTTAAGAAAACAACCAACCCATATGGTACACAATGACCTCCACTCAATAAACATCATCATCTTGTAATGACGTATCATTTAGTCATGAACATGTTTAAGAACTATATGATAAATCCTCTCTTTATCGTACACTAACATAGTTCTAAGGACTTCATCATAGCACAAGAGTTCAAAGAAGATGTAACTTTATGATGAAAAAATATCAGAATAACTATTATTCATTTATCAATAATTTATATACAAAGCTGAACTCAATCATTATATGATTGATTTTAGGATATAATTTTCAACAACTCCCACTTGGACTAAAGCCAATCGGGGCAGTATCTTATACCCATCTTTCCTTTAAAGTCATCGAACTCCTTAATTTCAAGAGCTTTAGTGAAGGGGTCGGCTAGGTTCTCCTTTCTGTCGATCTTCTGAAGTTCGATGTCATCTTAATTCATGATCTCTCGCACCAGATGATAGTGACGTAGAATATGTTGCAGCATCCGATGTAGTATTGTATTTCACTTTACATATAGAATCGGCCACAATATGTTGCTTGAAACTCTTCCAGCAAACAACTCCTCCATTCAGAGTAAATACGTAGCCCGACATGCTTTTGCTGTCATCATAATTTGATTGAAAATTAAAATTAGTATATCCCACAAGTTTCAGATCAATATCTTCATAGATAAGCCATTGGTTTTTAGTATTTCTTAAATACTTAAGAATTACTTTCACAATCTTCCAATGCTTCTCATCCGGATCAGACTAGTACCTACTCACTACCCATAGTGAATAGGCCACATCCAGTCTCATACACGTCGCAGCGTACATGATAAATTTCACTGTCAAAGTTATAGTATTCTACTCATGCACTCTCTCTCCTCAGGAGTTGTTGGACAATCATTCTTGGAAAGAGTAATTTCATGACTTATTGGAAGATAGCCTTTTTTGAAATTATTCATGTTGAACTGCTTCAACAAGATATTAAAGTACGTGGATTGGGATAATCCAAGCAACCTTCTAAATCTATCCCTATAGATCTTTATTCCTAAGATGTTGGATGCTTCTCCCAAATCCTTCATGGAGAACTGTGACGATAACCAGAGATTCACACTCTGCAAAGCCGAAATATTATTTTCTAGTATAATATGTCATCCACATACAGCATAAGAAAGATGACTACAAAATTGAAAGCCCACTTGTAGATGCAAAGCTCTTCTCCATTCCTAACGAAGTCATACATTTTGATTACCTTATCAAAATACATGTTCCAACTTCTAGACACCTGCTTAAGTCTATCAATAGACCTGTTTAGCTTGCACACTTTCAACTTATCTATAAATGTGAACCCTTCAGGTTGTATCATATATACCTTTTCTTTCAGCTCCCCATTAAAGAAAGTAGTTTTGATATCCATGTGGGGAAATTCAATGCAGGGGTAAAATGTTAATTTTAAAACTTTTTTAAAATCATGATTTTATAGCAAAAAAATATTAATTAATCTAATTAATTAACATAAATTTATCCTACACTAGGATCTAAATATGATATATAGCATGCATGCATTTAAATTTGAAATTCGAATTTGAACAATAAACACTTTATTGTAATGTGTTCAGAACATAATACCTTTGTGCGGGTAGTAGATCACCGCAATCTGATCACCGTCGGAAGAGTCTGATCGTTGTGATGCAGCCACACAGCATGTCTGGCCTCTGTGGATCATCCACACGAAGCTCTCAGTCTGATCGACTCCTCACGAGTGCTAGCTCGTTGTAGAGCCCTTTTGACGGTCGATGCTGATCGAACTCCTTCGATCGATATCTATCGATTCTTTAGATGCTTCGGATCATCAACAGACATACTTGAGAGGATGTTGAAGATCTTCTTAAGATTTTATGGGCTCACGATACTCGTAGCTCACTTTCTCACTTTCTGAACCCTAGGCTAAAACTCTAGGGAACTCACCAGAAACCTTACACCCACTTTTCTTTCTTTTTCTCTTGGAAGGATATGGACTTTCTTCTCATGCACAAGACTTCTCACGCCCCAAAATTTTTTTTCAAAAATCTTCTTCTTCCATGCCCCACTCTTCTCCTCCTTTTATAACAACGTCAAACGTCTTATCCAAAAGAAAGGATAAAGATGAGTAATTGCACATTTGAATTCAAATCAAATTTTGAATTCAAATGGACACCAACTCATCCCTTATCCACTAAAGGCATGAGGCGTGGCTTAAATTATGCATGGAGTGATTTCATGAGAAACATTTTTCTCATGTAATAAATAGGACGTTAAAAAAGGGATAAGGCGCAAAGATTGATTGCCCATTCAAATTCAAACTTTATTTTGAATTTGAATGGCCAACCAATCATCCTTATCCATTCAATTGGCACATTAAAGTGGGACGTGGAGAGGACTTGGTGTGAGAAAAAAATTCATGAGAAGTTCCTTCTCATGAATTCAAATGGGTGCAATGGAAGTGAGGTGGCGCATGGAGATTGGGTCAAGGTGGTTTCATTATTTAAACCAACCTAATTGAACAAAATAAGTTAGGTCCAATTAGACTAATTTAAACCCAACTTAATTAGGCTTAATTAGCTTAATAAATCCTAATCAAATCAGAAATTGACTAAGCCCAACCCTTGATCAAATCAGGGACCAAACCATCTCGATGATTAGGTCAACTCTTAACCTAATCGGGTCAAACCCAACTGAATCCAATTCAATTGGACTTGATCCAAAAATAATTACTCAATCAAATTGAGTTAATTAGTGATCAAATCACTAATAAAACCTCTCATAAATACTTTGTGCAAATTCGATGGACAATCGGGCATCAGAATTCATCGATATATAACCCTGATCGAAAAGTCCCAACCAGTGAGACTCTTGACCCCGGTACCCATAATGTGTGGAACTCGTGATCAGAGAATCCTGATTCTCGATCACTGAGTCTCAAACATGTAGGATTCTACACTAGCCATCAGATCAGATAGGAACCTCTAATGTGTGTGACCCCTCAGGTTCGAACCTAAGCCGGTAGCACAGGAACCAATTCCTGTACTAATCGAAGTGACCATCTAGCAATGGTACCCAACGTCCGGATAGATCGAAGAGTAGCAATCATAACACTCAGAACCTACATGAATATGGTTACTGTATAATTCATCTTTTTGACCCCTGTGTTTAGGACGACTCAGGTTAAACTGTCAACCCTGATCAGATCATCCAAATCGTGCTCAACTCAAATAGTCCTGTGACTCCTCACAAGGACTACCCTGGCCAAGATTTTGCTAAATTAAAATACGACTATACACAGCTCCTAAACTGGAGTGGTCAATCCCATCTTGACACACGTACCGACAAGTCAAGTACTTGACTACACCCAACAGCCTTCCGTCATTGAATTAAAAATTCAGGTAGTCCAGTGCCTAAGTGCAGTGAGTTGCTTGCAAGTCACCATGGTGGTCTCAAGTCAGAGGGATATTTATACCCATATTCCATCGGAGTAAATCTTGACAGCAGAAATAGCTCCAGAGTTGGTTACGTTTAGTGCAGATGTACCCTTACATCTCACCTGTATGCCATACCAGTGTCTCCACACTCATTAGTTAAGAGGACAACCAACCTATATGGCACACAATGACCTATGCTTGATAAATGTTGTCATCCTTAGTAACAATATATCATTTGTCGCGAACAGATTTAAGGACTAAACGATAAATCCTCCTTTGTCGAGTCTAAATAGTCCTAAGGACTTCACCACAACATAGGAGTTCATTAGAAGATGAAATATTTTGTGATGAATAATATCAAAATAATTTTTATTAATTCATAATTCATGTACAAATATAAAAAATGAGCACAACCGTCAACAGGCTGACGATTGGCTTTGGGACACTATTCCCAACAATCTCCCACTTGGCTTAAAGCCAATCGATGTAGTATCTAATACCCATCTTCGACTTGTAGTTGTCGAACTCCTTCACTGTAATGGCTTTAGTGAATGGGTCAGCCAGGTTCTCCTTCCCATCGATCTTCTGAAGATCGACGTCACCTCGATCTATAATTTTTTGGATGAGATGGTAGCGGTGGAGAATATGCTTCGTCCGCTGGTGTGCCTTTGGTTCCTTCGCCTGAGCAATGGCTCCAGAGCTGTCACAGTAGATCAGAACTGGACTAACAAGGGAGGGTGCTACTCCGAGCTCGGTGATGAATTTTCTCAGCCACACCGCTTCTTTGGCAGTATCTGGTGCAGTGACATACTCTGCCTCGCAAACTGAATTAGCCACTGTGTGCTACTTGAAACTTTTCCAGCAGATAGCCCCACCATTAAGGGTAAAAATAAATTCTGACACACTTTTGCTGTCATCGTGATCAGACTGAAAACTAGAGTCTGTAAACCCTATAAGTCTCAGGTCTGATTCACCATAAACAAGCCACTGGTCCTTAGTATTTCTTAAATACTTCAGGATGGTTTTAACAACCTTCCAGTGATTCTCCTCTGGATCAGATTGGTATCTACTCACTACCCCTAGTGAGTATGCCACATCTGATCGTGTACATGTCATAGCGTACATGATAGATCCCACTGCCGAAGCATATGGAATCCTACCCATACGCTCTCTCTCTTGAGATGTTGTCAGACAATCCCTCTTCGAGAGAGAAATTCCATGACCTATCGGAAGATAGCCTTTCTTAGAATTCTCCATGCTGAACCTCTTCAGCATAGTATCAATGTACGTGGACTGAGATAAACCAAGCAACCTTTTAGATATATCCCTATAGATCCTCATCCCTAGGATGTAGGAAGCTTCTCCCAGATCCTTCATGGAGAACTGTGACGACAGTCAAATCTTTATTTTCTGTAATGCAGGGACATCATTTCCGATTAAGAGAATGTCATCCACATATAATACAAGAAATACTACTACTGGACCATTAGCCCACTTATAAATGCAGGGCTCTTCTCCATTCTTAACGAAGCCATACGTCTTGATCGTCCTATCAAAATGTATGTTCCAACTCCGGGATGCCTGCTTAAGTCTATAAATGGACCTCTGTAGTCTACATACCTTAGACTCATTAGTGGATGTGAATCCTTCAGGTTATATCATATACACCTTTTCATTCAGCTCTCCATTTAGGAAAGCTGTCTTCACATCCATCTGCCAGATTTCATAGTCCAGATGGGCAGCTATCGCAAGCATAATCTGAATGGATTTGAGCATTGCCACAGGAGAAAATGTCTCGTCATAGTCTATACCATAATATTGATGATATCCCTTGGCAACCAGATGGGCTTTATAGATTTCCACCTTTCCGTCTGTGCCCCTCTTCCTCTTGATGACCCACTTACATCCTATGGGTTTTACTCCTTCGGGTGGGTCAACCAATGTCCACACATCGTTGACCTTCATGGACTCCATTTCGAATTTCATGACCTCTAGCCATTTCTCAGAGTCGGGTCTCTGCATTGCATCCATGTAGGTGATCGGATCCTCATCATTTTCATCAAGTTCGATAGGATCGTCATCCCGGACCAAGAAACCATAATATCTGTCCGGTTGATGTGGTACTCTACCAGATCGCCTTAAGGGTGCTTGAACAATGGGCTTCGGATCTGATCTAATCAAATCCGATTTAGGTTCAGCAACTTGCATCGGATTTTTTACCTGTCGAATTTCGTCAAGTTCGACCTTAGAGGCAACAGTCCCTTCACCAAGGAACTCCCTTTCCAAAAAGATTGCCTTAAGGCTGACAAACACTTTTTGCTCATCAGCTAGGTAGAAGTAATACCCTTTGGTCTCTTTTGGGTATCCTATAAAATTACACTTGTCAGACCTAGGTCCAAGCTTGTCCATAATTAAACGTTTAACATAAGTCGGACACCCCCAAACCCTAAGATGCGAGAGTACTGGCTTGCGTCCTATCCATATCTCATATGGTATTTTGGTTACAGACTTACTCGAAACCCTATTTAAAAGGTAACAAGCCGATTCGAGCGCATATCCCTAAAGGGAGATCGACAGACCAGCAAACCCCATCATGGATCGAACCATGTCCAATAAGGCCCGATTCCTCCTTTCAAACACACCATTATGCTGTGGTGTTCAGGAGGTGTCCACTGAGAGAGAATCCCATTCTTCCCAAGATATGTCAGAAAATCATTGGAAAGATATTCACCTCCTCGATTAGATCGAAGAGTTTTAATACACTTTTCAGTTTATTTTTCCACCTCATTTCGGAATAGTTTGAACATTTCAAACGACTTTGATTTATGCTTCATTAAATAGACATACCTATACCTCGATAGGTCGTCTGTGAAGGTTATGAAGTAGAAATATCCACCTCTTGCACTTGAGCTCATGGGTCCACATACATCAGAATGTACCAAACCCAAGAGTTTACTAGCTTGCTCACCTTTTCCAGTAAAAGGTGATTTGGTCATTTTACTAAGAAGACAGGACTCACAAGTTGGAAGTGATTCACAATCACCTACTTCAAGAATTTCTTCTTGAGCCAATCTGTTTATCCTGTTCTTATTGATATGACCTAGCCTACAGTGTCAAAGGTAGACTTCTGACACATTATCTATTCTAGGGCGTTTACCAGAAGTTTGAACCACATTAACAGATTATGATAGAAAGTAAATTCCATTATTAAGTTGTCCAACAAACATTGTAACATCATTCAAAATGATATTGCAAACATTTCTTTTTATTAAAAATTGATAACCGTTCATGGCCAAAAGGCCTACAGAAATAATATTTAATAAAAAGCTTGGACAATAGTGACATTCACTCAGAATTATATTTTGAAAATTGATTACAAGATTCATGATTCCTAATGCTAGAACTGGAACTTTGCTTCCATCTCCAACATTTAGGAATCTATCGCCTTCATCAAATCTTCTACTGACCTGCAGACCCTGCATCGAATTGCAAATATGATAAGGGCTTTCGATATCCAATACCCAGGCAGTAGTATCACAAATGAAAAAGTTGCAAGGTGTTATCATATAAGTACCTTGCTTCTTCTTCGGCCTGTTTGGATCCAGGGAGGCAATGTATAGAGGACAGTTCCTCTTCCAGTGCTCCTGCTTCTTGCAAAAGTAGCACTCCATCTGGCTCAGGTCGGGCTTGCGCTTCTTGGTCTGACCCTGTGCAGACATCCCAGCATGCAGCTACACCTTCTTATTCTTCTTCTTTTTGTTCTTCTTCTTCCCTTTCTTAAAGGGTCGACGACCAGAAGAAGACCCTCCCACAACATTCACTGACTCCTTATGGAGCTGGTGATCCTTCTCAAAGTTCTGTAGCAACCCCAACAAGCCGTGGTAGTTCACTGCAGGCTTTGTCATCCGAAAATGAGTAAGGAAGGGGAGGAAGGACTTGGGCAATGAATTAAGGATCGCATCCTTACCGAGCTGCTCATGCAGGGAAAAGCCCAGTTTACTTAGGCGCTCAATCATTTCGATCATGTACAGTACATGATCAGTGACTGAGGCTCCATCCCTCATCCGAGCGTTGAAAATGGCACAACTAGTTTTGTGCCTTTCAACGTCGTCAGGCGTGCCAAAGGAGTCGTTCAACATTTGAAGCATCTCCTATGGCTGGGCGTTCTCGAACTCGCGGCTGAACTCATCATTCATTGCCGCCATATAATGCACCGAACAGTGGTGCGGTCGTTGAACCACTTCTGATAAGTGTCTTAGACCGTTCCTCTAACGTTCGGGGCTGGCTCCTCAGGTGCTGGATCCGTTACTACATAAAGGATCCGCTCATGCTCAAGGATGATTCTTAATTTTCGATACCAGCTATCGAAATTAGGTCCCATAAGCTTGTCATTATCTAATAATGACCGGAGTGTCAGGGTAGTGGCCATAGCTGCATAAAGAAAAACCAGACCTCTATTAGTATATAAATTATAAATACTAAAGACTTGGACTTTAGTCTAAAGTTTCTCCCAGTATTTTTACGAACTGGTAGCCTCAACTTTCAATTCGAAAAATTACTTTAATTCTTTAATGGGTACTAGAATCCACACAGACTACACACGAGCCCAACTTTGGTTGGTCAATCCATGTGCATCTATGGGTAGGTTCATAACCAGTTGTTTCTCTAAACAACTTCTAGTAATTGATTTTGCCCCAGAACCTAATTAGTAGGCTTTGGCCTCCACTGAAAAGATCTGGTTAGGTCCAACCATTAACATGATTTGATTTGGTGAATCGGACCAATAAATGATCAGGCCCGACTTTGGCCGGCCAACCTACCCACCATCAGAAAGACTCAAACCAAATTATCATATTATGAATGATAATTTCATTAGTCAATAAGCACCAGGCCTTTGGGCCTCCAATGATTATTAAACTAATGGACTCATTATCACTCACTTAATGGGAGGCTATGACTTAGTTATCAATATAACTTAATCATTTTTAGGGACCTAAAAATTTTTGAGGATTTTATTAAAGGATAGATGAGAAGAAAATATCCAGCCAATTTCAATCCTCCCACTGACTTCACCAAGTCAGATTAAAAAAAGATTTAATTAAAGCTAGCATTAGGAGCACCTAAATCAGTCAAATTTATTTACCTAATGACATGGGTGAGCCCTAATCACCAAGTGATCTAATCAAAATCTAATTCACCAGGTTGGTCAGGTAAGTGAGATCAGTGGTGGGGATAAGCCATTAACTCGTCAGAGATTGAATCACTGCGAGTAGCTCCCGCTTAAAAACCATTGGTCAGACTGCCAAACTTACCTTAGACACCAACCGGTTCATTAGTTTTAATTTGATCAACTTAGTAAATAGGGTTCCACTGCATAGCCATGAATTAAGTCCATCTTGGTCTAGTTAAAGACATGTACCCATTCAACAACAACTATTGAAGTTGAGTCTAGAGTATCCTTGACCTAATCTAATTCAACTTTTGATTAGATTTGACCAATTACTCTAATTTAGTCTATTTCTTTAAGCTAACATTAGGTCTAACCCAATTATGGACCTAATCCATCTAACCAATTAACCCACAAGTTTATGCAATTGTCTTAGGTCTTAATTCATAATTCTAGACCTACTAGACAATACTTAATTCTTTTAATTAAGTATTTGATCTGATGGGTCAGGGTTTGGCATTTCAAAAATAATTTTTAAATTTAAAAGGTTTTATTTTCTGTTCATCAAATATGTTGACTCATTTCATAAATAGATCAGCATATTTCATAAATAGCAATCCTATTGCTAATTACATAACAGAAAATAACTCAATCAAAATAAATCATGAATATTCTTTTAGATCTAATCTAACACATTCATGATAAATTTCATAATTGAATCTTTATAATTAATTCCTTTCGTTGCTTTATCTGCATGGGATATAATTGCAGCGGCACCCCTACCGCCATAGGAGACCCCATCGAATGGAAGGAGAGGGCCTTTAAACCCTGCTTTTCTCTTATGACCGGACGGCCATGGCAACCAACCCAATTCAATTACTTGCTACTTGGATAAAGTATATCTAAATATATCAATTTTAAAATTTTAAATTTTAAATTTCAAATTTTAAAATTTTAAATTTTAAATTTCAAATTTTAAATTTTAAATTTTGAATTTCAAATTTCAAACAAATTTTAAATTTTAAAATTTTGAATTTCAAATTTTGAATTTCAAATTTCAAATTTTAAATTTTGAATTTCAAATTTGAAATTTCAATCAAATTTTAAATTTTGAATTTTGAATTTTGAATTTCCAATTTTTTTTGAATTTTGAATTTTGAATTTTAAATTTCAAATTTTAAATTTTGAATTTCAAATTTTTGAATTTTAAATTTGAACAACTTCTAAAATTCAAATTTTAAATTTTGAATTTTAAATTTTAAATTTAAACTTTTAGATTACAACTTAATCTACACATGCAAATATATATATCATATCTAAGAACCTGCTCTGATACCATTTGTAGCGTAATTCAGTGCAGGGGTAAAATGATAATTTTAAAACTTTTTCAAAATCATAATTTTATAATGGAAAAATATTAATTAATCTAATTAATTAACATAAATTTATCCTATACTAGGATCTAAATATGATATATAGCATGCATGAATTTAAATTTGAAATTCAAATTAGAACAATAAATACTTTATTGTAATGTGTTCAGAAAACAATACCTTTGTACGGATAGTAGATCGCCGCAATCTGATCACCGTCGGGAGAGTCTGATCATCGTGATGTAGCCACACAGTATATCTGATCTCTGCGGATCATCCACACGAAGCTCCCGGTTTGATCGACTCCTCACGAGTGCTAGCTCGTTGTAGAGTCCTTTTGACGGCCGATGCTGATCGAACTCCTTCGATCGATGTTTGTCGATTCTTCGAATACTCTGAATCATCAACAGACATGCTTGAGAGGATGTTGAAGATCTCCCTAAGATTTTGTGGGCTCACGACACTCGTAGCTCACTTTCTCACTTCCCGAACCCTAGGCTAAAACTCTAGGGAACTCACTGAAAACCTTGCACCCACTTTTCTTTCTTTTCTTTCTTTTTCTCTTGGAAGGATATGGACTTCCTTCTCACGCACAAGACTTCTCACGCCCCAAAATTTTTTTCTAAAAATCTTCTTCTTCCATGCCCCACTCTTCTCCTCCTTTTATAACAACGTCAAAAGTCTTATCCAAAAGAAAGGATAAAGATGAGTAATTGCACATTTGAATTCAAATCAAATTTTGAATTCAAATGGACACCAACTCATCCCTTATCCACTAAAGGCTGAGGCATGGCTTAAATTGTGCATGGAGTGATTTTATGAGAAAATTTTTCTCATGTAATAAATGGGGTATTAAAAAAGGGATAAGGCGCAAAGATTGATTGCCCATTCAAATTCAAACTTTTTTTTGAATTTGAATGGCCAACCAATCATCCTTATCCATTCAATTGGCACATTAAAGTGGGGCATGGAGAGGGCTTGGCATGAGGAAAAAATTCATGAGAAGTTCCTTCTCATGAATTCAAATGGGTGCAATGGAAGTGAGGTGGCACATGAAGATTGGGTCAAGGTGGTTTCATTATTTAAACCAACCTAATTGAACCAAATAAGTTAGGTCCAATTAGACTAATTTAAACCCAACTTAATTAGACTTAATTAGGTTCAATAAAATCTTAATCAAATTAGGAATTGACTAAGCCCAACCCTTGATCAAATCAGGGACCAAACCATCTCGACGATTAGGTCAACTCTTAACCTAATCGGGTCAAACCCAACTGAATCCAATTCAATTAGACTTGATCCAAAAATAATTACTCAATCAAATTGAGTTAATTAGTGATCAAATCACTAATAAAATCTCTCATAAATACTTTGTGCAAATTCGATGGGCAATCGGACATCAGAATTCATCGATATGTAACTCTGATCGAAAAATCCCAACCAGTGGGACTCTTGACCCCGGTACCCAAAATGTGTGGAACTCATGATCAGAGAATCCTGATTCTCGATCACTGAGTCCCAAACATGTAAGATTCTACATCAACCATTAGATCAGATAGGAACCTCTAATGTGTGTGACCCCGCAGGTTCGAACCTAAGCCGGTAGCACAGAAACCAATTCCTGTACTAATCTAAGTGACCATCTAGCATGGTACCCGACGTCCGGATAAGTCGAAGAGTCACAATCGCAACACTCAGAACCTACATGAATATGGTTACTGTATAATTTATCCTTTTGACCCCTGTGTTTAGGATGACTCAGGGTTAAACTGTCAACCCTGATCAGATCATCCGAATCGTGCTCAACTCAAACAGTCCTGTGACTCCTCACAAGGACTACCCTAGCCAAGGTTTTGCTAAATTGAAACACGACTGTACACAGCTCCTAAACTGGAGTGGTCAATCTCATCTTGACACACGCACCGACAAGTCAAGTACTTGACTATACCCAGCAAACTTCCATCATTGAATTAAAAATTGAGGTAGTCTAGTGCCTAAGTGCAGTGAGTTGCTTGCAAGTCACCATGGTGGTCTCAGGTCGGAGAGATATTTATACCCATATTCCATCAGAGTAAATCTTGATAGCAGAAATAGCTCCGAAGTTGGTCACGTTCAGTGCAGATGTACCCTTACATCTCACCTGTATGCCATACCAGTGTCTCCACACTCATTGGTTAAGAGGATAACTAACCTATATGGCACACAACGACCTATGCTTGATAAACGTTGTTGTCCTTAGTAACAACGTATCATTTGGTTGTGAACAGATTTAAGGACTAAACGATAAATCCTCCTTTGTCGAGTCTAAATAGTCCTAAGGACTTCACCACAACATAGGAGTTCATTAGAAGATGAAACATTTTGTGATAAAAAATATCAAAATAATTTTTATTAATTTATAATTCATGTATAAATATAAAAAATGAACACAACCGTTAACAGGCTGACGATTGGCTTTGGGACACTATTCCCAACAATCCATCTGTCAGATCTCATAATCTAAGTATGCAGCGATAGCAAGCAAAATCCAGATGGACTTGAGTATTGCCACGGGAGAGAATATCTCGTCATAGTCAATACCATAATATTGATGGTAATCTTTGGCAACTAGATGGGCTTTATAGGTCTCTACTTTTCCATCTGCTCCTCTTTTCTTTTTGAAAATCCATTTATACCCTATGAGTTTTATCCCTTTAGGTGAATCAACTAGTGTCCATACACCATTGATCTCTATGGACTCCATCTCAGACTTCATGCCCTCAAGCTATTTTTGAGAGTCAGGCCTTTATATAGCCTCCATATAGGTGATCGGATCCTTATTGTTCTCATCAAGTTCAATGAGATCACTATCCTGGACCAAAAAATCGTAGTATCTATCTGACTGACATGGTATACTATCGGATCTCCTTAGTGGCACCTCCACTGGCTCCAAATTTGATTTACCAATCAAATCTAATTCTGTATGTGTCAGTTCTTTCACCTTATGAACTTCATCAAGTTCAATTTTACAAGCATTAGCTCCTTCACCAAAGAACTCTTTTTCCAAAAGGACTGCCGACTGCAGACAAACACCTTTTGTTCTGCAGTGAGATAGAAGTAGTATCCTTTAATTTTCATTGGATACCCTACGAACAAGCATCTATCAAACTTTAGTCTAAACTTATCTATCTTTAAATGCTTGACATAAGTTGGATACTCCTAGACCCTAAGGTGTGAGAGCACTGGTTTACACCTAGTCCATATCTCATATGAAGTTTTATCGACAAATTTGCTCGACATCTTATTCAAAATATAGCAGGCAGTTTTTAGAGTATATCTCCAAAAGGAGATTGGTAGATTCGCAAAGCCCATCATGATTCGGACCATGTCTAACAAGGTTTAATTCTTCCTCTCAGACATCCTGTTATGTTGTGGTGTTCTAGGAGGGGTCCACTATGAGAGAATCTCATTCTCTTTCAGATATATCAGGAACTCACTGGTGAGATATTTACCACCTAAGTCTGATCGAAGGATCTTAATATTCTTTCCAGTCTATTTCTCTACTTTAGCACAGAATCGTTTGAACATTTTAAATGATTTTGACTTATACTTCATAAGATAGATATATCCATACCTCGATAGATCATCTGTAAACATAATGAAGTAATAGTATCCTTCTCTACACTTATATTCATAGGTCTGCATACATCAATATGTATTAGACCTAAGACATCACTGGCTCTTTTATCTTTTTTCTTAAAAGGTGACTTTGTCATTTTACCAAGTAAATAAGATTCGCAGGTTGGTAATGATTCACAATCATGTATTTTAATGATACATTCTTTAATTAATCTGTCAATCCTATTCTTGTTCATATGACCAAGCCTATAATGTCAAAGGTAGGATTCACTGACATTATCTAATATAGGATGTTTGCTGGCTGTGTACATGACACTAACAGGTCGTGATATTATGTATATGTCATGTTTTAATTGTCCATGCATAATTACAATATCATTCATAATGATATCATAAAAATCATCCTTTATTATAAACTTGAAATCAAGTTTGGCCAAAAAGCCTACAGAGATGATATTCATAAAAAAGAAAGGACAATAATGACAATAATCAAATATGACACTACTGGACTCGAAGACAAGTTACAAAGTTTTTAAGATCAAAACTAGAACAAGACTTCCATCTCCAACATTAAGGAACTGCTCGTCCTCTCAAAACTTTCTACTTATCTGTAGTCCCTGCAATGAATTATATATATTAATCGAACTTTCGATATCCAATACTCAAGTAGTAGTATCACAAATAGAGAATTACAAGGAGTTATGATATAACTATCTTGTGAAGCAATTGTTTGCTTCTTTTTCTTATTTTTAGACCTGTTTAGGTCAAGGGTGGCTAGATAAGCAGGATAATTCCTCTTCTAATAACCTAGCTTCTTACAAAAAAAGTACTCTGTCTGTCTCTTGTCAACTTTTGATATTTGCTTTGCTTAGAATTGACGGCATGAGATTTTTGTACTTTTTTCTTCTTTCTTCTCCTAGAAGATTGATACTCTGCACATAAACCTCCCACTAAATTCACTGGCTCCTAGAGTTAGTGATCCTTCTCAAAAGTTTGCAGTAATCCTAGCAAACTATGGTAGTTCACTGTAGGCTTCATCATTCTGTAATGACTGAGAAAGGATAGGTAGGATTTCGATAGCGAATTGAGGATAGCATCCTTGCCTAACTGTTCATGCAACGGAAAGTCAAGTTTGCTAAGATATTCAATTTGCTCAATCATGTACAGTACATGATCGGTGACTGAAGCTCCCTCTCATATATGGGTATTGAACACTACGTAGGAGATTTTGTATCTCTCTGCATCCTTTGGGGTACCGAAGGACTCATTCAATATTTGAATGATCTCCTCTGATTGTGCATCTTCGAACTTATGACTAAGTTCGTCATTCATAGCTGTCTTTATCATACAATACACAATCGTGCGGTCATTAAGCCACTTCATGTAAGTGTCTTTCACGGCACGAGGAGTGTTGGCTGTAGGTTCTTCAGGTGCCTCATCTGTAAAGACGTATAAAATTCTCTTATGCTTCAAGATAATCTTCAACTTTTAATACCAGCTATCAAAGTTGGGTCCGATGAGCTTGTCGCTGTCCAATAGCGAATGGAGGGATAGTGTGTTGGTCATAACTGAAAGAAAAAATATAAGTCTATTAGTATATAAATTATTTTTTTAATCTCAAAGATATGGACTTTAGTCTAAAGGTCCTCCCATTACTTTTACGAATTGGTAGCCTCTACCTCCAACTCAAAAATTATATTAATTCTTAGTAGGTACTAGAATCCACACAGACTGCATTCGGGTCTGAGTATGGCTCGACCAATCCTAGTGCATCCATGGGTAGGTTCATAATCAATTGTTTCTCCAAACAACTTCTAGTAATTAGATTTTGCCCCAGGCATCCCTTCAGCAGGCGTATAGTGCCTCCACTGAAAATCCTGGTTAGGTCCAACCATTATCATGACAACATCAAGTGCATCCAACAAATAGATGTCCAGGCCTGAGTGTGGCTCGACCAACCTAAGCATTGATCTGAAGGCACATCATGATGGTTATATGATGAATGACATTTCAATACATAATAGACACCAGGCATGTGGCACCTCCAATGCCTGTTTGGAATATTGGACTCATTATCATACACCTTAATAGGAGGCTATGACCAAGTTATCTCATAACTCTATAATTTTATGGACCTAATAATTTAGAAATTTTGATTTCATTGACCTGAGAATAAGAGAAGAAGATGACCTACAAGTTGCAAATCATCCCACTGGCTTCACCAAATCATATAGAGGTTTAAACACAAGCTGATCTAAAGACACCTAAATCAGTCACACTGATCAAGCTAATCTAAAGACACCTAAATCAGTTATACTGATTCACCTTAATGGCATGGGTCTACACGAATCGACTAGTGACCTAATCAAAACATAATCTACCATGTTGGCCAGGTAAGTGAGATCAGTGGGAGGGATGTGCCCTTAACTCACTGTAGATGCATCTAGGTGAATAGCTCCTAATTAAAAACTACTTGATCGAATCTGCAAACTTACCTTAGATACCAACTGATTAATTAGTTTTGATTTGGTCCACCAAAAGATTCACGCTCAACCACAGAGCCATAATCATGATCCATTTATTAGGGTCAAACATATGGACTTAATCAAACTTCAACTATTGAGATTGATTTAAAGAAATTCTAACCAAATCTAATTCAACACTTGATCAGATTTAATCAATTTTTCTACTTGGTCTATATGTGTTTCTAACCCTAGGTCTAACCCATTAGAAGGACCTGATTCAAGCTAACCCTTTGTCCATCAATTTATGTGGTGTCTTAATGATCTTCAATTCTCAAATCTTGATCATTCAAATTTAATTCAAAATTAAGTATGTGAAACGTATGTTTCAATCTGTAGAATTATTCTACTAGAGTTTCAAGTGAAGCATACGATATATTTTAATTCATAAAAATAAATTTTTATAATATATTTAATAATTAAACATACATAGATATGATCTAAACTTCATACGTAATTTCATTCATTATGACAACTTTTAGATCTATATCAATTACATCATATGTAATATGCTATTCAGATTTAAAATAATTTTATATCTAAATTTTATCTTATTGTAATGAATCATAAATCACTTTAGATCTAATCTAAATATATTTATGATCAAAATAATACATAAAAATTTGTTCACTTTTTTTTTCATAAAATCAGATCATAATGACACCCCTACATATTATAAGAGAACCTATCAAATAGGTAAAATAGAGATTAATCTCTTCGATCTCTTATGATCAGACAGTTTGGTGATCTCATTAATCCGAGTACTAGGCCACTAAGATCTAAAATTTAATTTCATATGTAATTACATCAATACATAATTATTGACAAAACTATTTCATGTCATGAATATGTCCTTGATCTTATCAATCATATTCTTTATCTAATCCAATTAGATTCGATGCATTATATACATCATATTAGATCTGAAATACATCTTATATTGATTATAAATTATCAATTTCAGATTTAATATCATATACAAAATTAATTAGATACAAATATGAATGCATAAGGATTGAATTTCTGATAAAATCTATTTTCATGTAGTGCTGAATTCTGATAGGATTCAGATCTAAATATCCATTAAAATGGATCTAATTTAGATCTGAAATAAGTTTTACTTCTTAATAAAATAATAATATTAAAATTTTATTAAATTAAATTTAAATAAATTTTAATTCACATTGTTATTCCATCAAAAATTCAGTAACAGTAAAATTCTGTTATAACAAACTTATAACAATCTTAATCAATAATTGATTAGGCTCATCTAATCCAATCAAAATCAGATCAAAAATTTTATATAAATAGATTTAAATTAGATTTAATATCTAATATTAAATTTTAATTATATATTTTTGGGTATAAAATAACCCCAGTCGAAGTTCGTAAAAGGCCGACCCTTCTAGGGCTCTTCCGGCTTCCGACCTTGTGCGACGTCTTTCTAAACTCCCCGACCGTCTGAGCTTCCATAATACTATCCGAACTTCTCTGATAATGAGCTCCTCCATTCATCTACCGGGCTGCTCCAAACGCTTTCTGAGCTTCACTATCAGCCAATTTTCTATAGTGATCGACTATTCTCCGAATCTCTTCCAGACTTCTTCCGACCACGTCAATGTCTGAGCTTCTCCAACAGCAGGACTTCTACAGTAACCAGACTCCATCCAAGTTTCTACGATGGTCGATCGCCTTTCAGATTTCATCCGAGCTCCTATAAGAGCCGGATCCCAGCCGAACTTCTACAGTGGATGGATTCCAGATGAAATTCTATGACGGACGGGCTCCACCAGCCGGATCTCTACTCTGAACTTTTTTCAGACCTTGTCAATGACCGAGCTTCTCCAGCCATGGGACTTTTACAATAAGAAGTCTCCATCCGAGCTTCCACGACAACTGATCTTCGTCCGAGCTTCTACAATAAGCGAACTTCGTCCGAACTCCTATAAGAGTCGGACTCCGTCCAAACTTCTACAACAGAATTGAATTCCGAACTCCTCCAATGTTTGACCTTCCCTAGTGTCCTTGAGACTCCTCCAGCGGATGAATCTCCATATCACCATCCAAACTCCATTGTCGGATGACCCTCTGTCAGATTTCTCATGAAACCGGACCTCTCCGGCGGACAATCTTCAGATGAGCTTCCATATCAGGCAAATTTCAGACGGACTCTTCTAGCAATCGGACTCTTACCAGACTTCTCCAACAGAAAGTCTCCATCCGAGCTTCTACAATAGATGACTGCCACCTGCAGCATCAGCACCCAAGACACCCGACAACAGTGGACTCGTCAGCAATCTCGAAAACATCCAAGCTTCTCTTAGATTACTGAGACAGAGAGCCATTCCGCTCTATCAAACATCCCAGCCGAGCTTCGACCATCAGGCCCGAACTCTTCGTAACAAACTCCACGTGGCCCCGAATGGCCCACTATCAGACGATTACAGACGTCGCTGTCAATCAGTTATGCTCTCCATCTATAAAAAGGGACCCCTAGATACGTTCTTCTCTAAGCTCTAAACTCTATCTCGAAACTCTGCTAAAATTCTATTCGAGTGCTCCATTTTTGTTAAGGCAGAGTACTGACTTGAGCATCGGAGGGTCTTGCCAGAGCACCCCCAACTCCAGTTTAGACTTTCCTTGCAGGTCCTGGCGGTGGATGCGACCTCCTCGACTCCAGCTTCTCCGACGTCGGTAAAATTCTGCACCAACAAAATTGGCGCTAGAGGAAGGGTTGTGTCTTTGCAGGACCTTATTTTTAAAGGAGTACTCAACGGGACTGTCTCCGATCATCTTCTTCAACATTTTCTCCTTCTTCTCCTGCCAGATCTCCACCTGATGTCTTCTCCGTGGCCAGATCTCAGCGAGATCCGCAAGCTCCGATCTCATCTCCAGTTTCTCAGGCTCCTCCTCCTCCGACAACAACAGTCAGCATGGAGTAGTTCGACCTGCTGGTTCAGCAAGTCAGAGGCCTCACCGAAGCAGTACAGGCCATTCAGCAGCAGCAGCAGCAACAGTCGTAGGCATCTGTACAGCTGGAAAGAGCATCGTCGGAGTTTCAGAATCTGACGACTGGGCAGGCCACTTGGGCCAGTCGCCCTGTCTTTCCCAGAAAGGAGAAGTAGAAGGTGTTGCTTCTAGATTGATTTTGATGACTACAAAACAGTTGGAAGGGATACAAATAATTTTTATGTGAAAAAGACCTTATGCTCTACAGGGGCAAAATCATAATTTCATCAAAACTCTGATTTGATAGCATCATCGTGTAGAACAAATGATATGTAATCTATTGGTGAAAGTTTCATGGTTTTTGGACTTATATTTTTGGAGTTATGAAGGTTTGAAGTTCATGAGTCGACTCATGAGTCAACTCATGAAACTATGAGCTGATTGGCACGCAAAGATTAGCCATGGCACGCTGGTTTTCTGGCTTGGCACGACCTGTGAGTCGACCCACAAGGCATGAGTCGACTCATGAGTCGACCTCTGCTGTTTTGGGCCAAGAAAATCCAGAAACCCAATCTCTGGACTTTGCAACAGAGGTCGACTCATGAGTCGACCCCTGAGGCATGAGTCGACTCATGAGTCGACTCATATGTCGGGATTTGCCTGTAACGGCTAGTTTTTGGCCAGATTTGGTTGCTTTTTAATGCTGCTTTTTGTGCTCTAACGGCTCTTTTTCTGCCTAGTTTGTTTTCCCTTGTCTCTTAAGGCTATAAAGGTTTCAAAAGGTGGAAAACAAAAAAAAAGAGAGATCCAAATATCCAAGAGGCATTCAAGTGATTTGAAAAGAGAAAATCAAGAGCATTCAAGAGGGCATTCAAGTGCATTCAAGAGAGAGTTCTCTCAAGCCAACTTCTCAACCTCATTCAAGAACTCATTTACAGCCTTCAAGAAGCCTTCAATCAAGCTCACCAACTCCTCAAGCATTTACTTCATCTCTCATCTACTTTGAGGAAATCCAAGAAGGGCTTCTTCATTTGAGTAAAGCGTATTTATTGTTATATTCGCTCACTTAAGGAGCTATTCTTGTACTTATTTGTGCTCTAAACTGATTTTATCTTGTGAGCAATTATTTTTGTTTTGGAGGGTTTCCAAAACAAGGAAAGGTTGATCCGAACCTGAAATCGGAGTGTATTGGGTCGGCTTGTACCCGAGAAACAAGTGGACTAGCTTGGGATAGCTAGTGTCAGAGTTTTCGATGGTTGTATTCGGATTGAATACAAAGTATAGTGGATTGGAATTCCCAAGTAGGAGCTTGGGGAGTGGATGTAGGTGCAAGGTTGGCACCGAACCACTATAAATCATTGTGTTTGTGGCATGCTTTATAGTTTCTCTTTAATTCTCCATTATATCCTTGCATTCTTGTTTTAAGTAATTAATCTCAAACCAAAGTCTTTCTCTTCATTCATCAAGTTTTTGATATATAATTTTTACAAGTAATTAGTTAAGCCTAAAATTTTTAAAACCCAATTCACCCCCCCTCTTGGGTTGCATAGCTGGGCAACAAGTGGTATCAGAGCCCGGTGCTCTAGCCCTTCTTTGATCTAACAATCAAAGAGCCAAAGATCTATGGCAACCCATGTCGGCACTTCTCTAGCCGAGGGGCAATCTACCAACCGACCTCCACTTTTCAATGGGTCTAACTACACCGATTGGAAAGCTCGGATGAAGATTTTCATACAAGCACTAGACTATGATATGTGGAGTATCATAGTGAACGGTCCACACACACCCACCAAGATAATAGATGGTGAGGAGTCAACCAAACCCGAAAGAGAATGGGATGAGGTTGATAAGAAATTGGCACAGTTAAATGCTAAAGCTATGAATGTTCTTTACTGTTCACTTGATGCAAATGAATTTAATCGCATTTCTACCTGTGCATCTGCTAAAGAAATATGGGATAGGTTAGAAGTAACCCATGAGGGAACAAATCAAGTAAAGGAGTCTAAAATAAACATGCTTGTACATAAATATGAGTTATTTAAAATGGAGCATGATGAGTCCATAACTGCTATGTTTACTCGCTTTACTGATATAATTAATGGTTTGAAGAGTCTTGGCAAATCTTATACTAACAGTGAACTTGTAAGGAAGATTCTCAGGTCATTGCCAAGAACCTGGGAAGCCAAGGTGACTGCTATCCAAGAAGCAAAGGACTTGAACACTCTACCTCTAGAAGAGCTTCTTGGATCCTTGATGACTCACGAGCTTAGCATGAAGCAACATCAAGAGGATGAAGTCAAAAAGAAGAGAACCATTGCCCTCAAATCCACAGCCTCTCCTGATGAAGAAACTGACGATACAGAAGATGAAGAACAGGATGAAGAAATGGCACTCATCACCCGAAGATTCAAGAAGTTCCTAAGAAAGAGGAAACAGGGGATGAGAAAGAGACCTTTCACAAAAGGGGAACAAAGCAAAGAGAAAGAAAAAGATCAACCCCTTATATGCTATGAGTGCAAGAAGCTGGGGCATTTCAAATCCGAATGTCCACAATTGAAGAAAGGTTCCAAAAAGTTCAAAAAGAAGGCAATGATGGCCACATGGAGTGCGAGCGACGACTCAAGCTCCGATGAGGAGACCTCAACAAAACAAGCCAACCTGTGCCTTATGGCACACGATAATGAGGTAATTTCTGAAACCCCTAGTGATTTTACTGTTGAAGAATTGCATGAAGCCTTCAATGATTTAATTGATGAATTGAAGAAACTAGGAATGAAAAACAAAGAACTAAAACTGAAAAATCAGTCTTTAGTAAAACAAGCAGAAAATCTTTCAGTTGAAAAATCTACTTTGCTTCAAGAGAACCAAAGCCTAAAGAATGATATTAATAAGCTGAAACCTCTAGTAGATAAATTCACCTTAAGTTCAAACAAACTAAATATGATTCTTGAAAATCAAAAGGCCATATATGATAAGGCCGGACTTGGCTATAACCCCTTAAAGAAACAAAAATTTCTGAAAAATATTTATGTAAATTATTCAAGTAACAAGCCTACCAATACTACTTGTTTTAAATGTGGTAGAATAGGACATAAATCTTACACTTGTGCAAACATAACTATAAAGAAAATATGGGTTCCAAAAGGAACCATCTTGACTAACCAAAAAGGACCCAAGAAAGCTTGGGTACCTAAAACAAAAATTTGATATTTGTTTGCAGGTGTGTCTAGCATCCCATGGAGAAAACAGGAAATGGTATCTGGACAGTGGATGCTCGAGACACATGACTGGTGATGAATCACAATTCATCACGCTTGATGCTAAGGATGGAGGGATGGTCACCTTTGGAGATAATGGCAAAAGAAAGATCATCGGGTTAGGTAACATTGGTATCACTCCCTCCAAATATATTAAAAATGTTTTGTTAGTTAAAGGTTTAAAGCATAACTTACTTAGCATTAGTCAATTTTGTGATAAAAGGTATAAAGTAGTTTTTGAATCATCTGTTTGTATTGTGACTAGTCCTGTTAATGATGGCATCAAATTTATAGGACATAGACATGGCAATGTTTATATGGTAGATCTAAATGATTTAGCCAAATTAGACATGCAATGCCTAGTATCCTTAAATGCTAAAGTTAATGAGACTAGTTGGCTTTGGCATCGTAGACTTGCTCACATTAGCATGCATTCTCTTTCAAAATTAATTAAGAAAGAATTAGTTGATGGCTTGCCTAAACTGAATTTTGAAAAAGATAGGATTTGTGATGCATGTCAATTAGGTAAGCAAACTAGAGTTTCATTTAAATCCAAAAACATTGTTTCAACTTCTAGACCATTAGAGCTTTTGCATATGGATTTATTTGGACCAACTAGAACCACAAGTCTAGGAGGAAAACGATATGGTTTTGTAATAATAGATGATTATTCACGTTTTACTTGGGTTTTCTTTTTGGCACACAAAGATGAAACTTTTCATATTTTCACTAAATTTCATCGAAAAGTCACTAATGAAAAAGGATTTTCAATTCAAAACATTAGAAGTGATCATGGAACTGAATTTGAAAATCAAGACTTTGAAAAATTTTGTGATGAGAATGGAATCGGCCATAACTTCTCTGCTCCTAGAACACCCCAACAAAATGGGGTAGTTGAAAGGAAAAACAGAACCTTAGAAGAAATGGCCCGTACCATGCTTTGTGAAAGCAACCTTTCAAGATATTTTTGGGCAGAAGCTATTAACACAGCATGTTACATTCTAAATCGTGCTTTAATTAGACAATTTTTTAAGAAAACCCCCTATGAACTTTGGAAAGGAAGAAAACCAAATATTGCATATTTTCATGTTTTTGGTTGCCGATGTTTTGTATTAAATAATGGTAAGGAAAGACTTGGTAAATTTGATGCAAAATCAGATGAAGCAATCTTTCTGGGTTACTCCTCTACTAGTAAAGCTTTTAGAGTTTTTAATAAAAGAACTTTAGTAGTTGAGGAGTCCATTCATGTTGTCTTTGATGAATCTAACGATCTTCCTTCAAGGAAGAATGAGGGTGTTGATGATGCAGATCCATTAATAGAAGGTATGAAGGAGATCACTCTGAAAGATTCAGCCACTCCAGAGGACAAGGAACAAGAAGACAAACAAGATGAGATAGGTGAGGAAATTCAAGAACAACCTCAAGGTACAATTGACCTACCCAAGGAATGGAGGTATGTTCACAACCACCCTAAGGAGTTAATTATTGGTGATCCTATGCATGGTGTAAAAACTCGCTCTTCACTTAGAGATGTGTTTAATCATTGTGCTTTTGTATCTCATTTTGAACCTAAAACTATTGAAGAAGCTGAAAAAGATCATAATTGGATTAATGCAATGCAAGAGGAACTTAATCAATTTGAAAGAAATAATGTTTGGACTTTGGTTTCAAGACCTAAAAACTGTTCAATAATTGGCACAAAATGGATCTTTAGAAACAAATTAGATGAGCATGGTAATGTAATTAGAAATAAAGCAAGATTGGTTGCTAAAGGATATAATCAAGAAGAAGGGATTGATTTTGATGAAACCTTTGCACCAGTAGCTAGATTAGAAGCCATTAGACTTCTACTTGCATATGCTTGCTTTATGAAATTCAAATTGTTTCAAATGGATGTTAAAAGTGCATTTTTAAATGGATTTATTGCTGAAGAAGTTTATGTAGAACAACCCCCTGGATTTGAAAATCATGCCTTTCCTAATCATGTCTTTAAATTAAATAAGGCATTATATGGATTAAAACAAGCACCTAGAGCATGGTATGATAGACTAAGCAAATTTTTACTAAGTAATGATTTTTCAAGAGGTAATGTAGATACAACCCTCTTTATCAAAAGAAATCAAAATGATATGTTAGTTATACAAATTTATGTTGATGACATAATGTTTGGGTCTACTAATGAATCCCTTTGTCAAGACTTTGCTAAGCTTATGCAGGGAGAGTTCGAGATGAGCATGATGGGAGAACTCACCTTCTTCCTCGGACTCCAGATCAAACAATCAAAAGAGGGAATCTCCATCACCCAAAGCAAGTACACCAAGAAACTACTCAAAAGATTTGGAATGGAGAACTCCAAACCCATTGGCACACCAATGAGTCCCTCATGTAAGCTTGACAAGGACGATGAAGGTAAATGTGTAGATTTAAAATACTATAGAGGTATGATTGGATCATTATTATATTTAACTGCAAGTAGGCCTGATATCATGTTTAGTGTTTGTTTATGTGCTAGATATCAATCTAATCCTAAAGAATCTCATTTGAATGCTGTTAAAAGAATCCTTAGATACTTAAATGGTACTCAAACTTTAGGGTTATGGTACTCTAAGGACTCACAAATAGATTTATTAGGATATTCTGATGCTGACTTTGCTGGATGTAAACTAGATAGAAAAAGCACAAGTGGAACTTGTCAATTTCTTGGAGTTAACCTAATCTCATGGTTTAGCAAGAAACAAAATTCGGTAGCACTGTCTACGGCTGAGGCCGAATACATTGCAGCCGGAAGTTGTTGTGCTCAAATCTTGTGGATTAAGCAACAACTCGAAGACTTTGGAATTAAACTTAATGAAACACCAATAAGATGTGACAACACAAGTGCCATAAATCTATCTAAAAATCCTATTCAACACTCAAGATCCAAACATATTGAAATAAGACATCACTTCATAAGAGAACATGTTCAAAACAAAAATATAATTCTTGAATATGTTTGCACCGAAAATCAATTAGCTGATATCTTTACAAAGGCCCTTAGTGAGGATAGATTCTGTGAAATTAGGAGAAATCTAGGAATTCTTGATCCATTTGCCTGAATTATTTTTCAAATTCCAATGATTTATGGTCAAAATCTCCTAAGACCTCAATTTCCAACACCTTTCTTGGTCCCAAAAGCTCAAGTTTTTTATTCTAAAAACTCATCTTAGAGCTAAACTCCTTCTCCCCAAAATTCAAATTTTTCTGGAATTTATTCATATTTTTCCTGATTTTCTGAACTTCATGAGTCGACCCCCATGAGTCGACTCAATGGCAAACTTGTAATTCCCAGCAACTTCCAACGGGCTGAAGGGTTTATATGTTGAATTACTGTTCATGAGCCGACCCTCACGCTCGTCTTCCTCCTTCCGAAATCCATTCTCCCTTCTCCCATTTGCTCCATTTCCTAGGCTTGAGCTAGTGGAACTCCTCCCGCCTCCTCTCCACCGCAAATAGCCACTCCGGGAAAGGTTCTTTTGTGACCTCTTCCCTTGTTCTTCACGGTTGGAGCATGCCCTAGCACTCCACCGTCCCTCTCAAATCCACTCATTCTCTCCTCCAAAACCTCAAATCACTCTCTTATAATCCTTCTTCCACTCCTTCACTTGCTCCTCAAGTCTCCTCGCCTGCTATTGAAGAGGGTATGGCACCAAAAATGAAACTTCCCCAAAGGAGAAAGTCTGTCCGGGAACTTGAAGAAAGTGTCAGAAGGAAAAGACAAGCGGCACAGTCCACCTCTGCTCCCGTTCCAGATTCAGTTCAAGGTCCTTCACAGTCTTCTCAAACTCCCAGTAAGAACCCTCTCTCAGATAGAAAAGTAGAAACCGGGAAAAACATTGACTTCCGGTTCTTTGAAAGTGAGGGATTTTCTTTAGCAAGTAAGATCAAAAATCAGGGATGGAGCTTTTACTGTTTACTCAAAGAAGTCACCTTTGTTGACCTTGTTAGGGAGTTTTATCAGAATCTTATTTATGGAAATGGGTCTGTAACTTCAACTGTGAAAGGGATTGATATCTGTCTGGATCCTGTCATTTTAGGGGAGATTTTACACTTACCTAGTGAAGGTTATGCATACATGGAACTCCTCGTGAAAGAAGAAGGTATAAGTGTTATACTTGGAGGAACCTACCAAGGGAATTTGAATAAACTAGAGGCCAAGATTTTACCTATAGAAATGAGAATCTTACATCAAATGGTCACAAAACTTTTCTTCCCTAGGAGTGGTAGGCACGATCTTCTGTCAGGCAGGGACATATGCATTATGTTTCACATTATCACAGAAACCCCCCTAAACCTCCCAGCACTTATGATAGAGGCCATAAGAGAGACTCTGAACAGATCTAAGGCACATTTGCCTTAAGGTATGGCCCTGACTAGAGTTTTCAGGAGGTTTGGAGTTAGTTGTGAGGGGGAGGCTCCCACCAAACTGTCTCATGTTGATACCTTCAACCTACACACCTTGCATCGAATGGGGTTCACAAAAAGTGGTGGTGGTTGGATCAGGGGAGCTGAGGAGAGAGCAGAAGAAAGAGCAGAAGAGAGAACAGAAGAAAGAGCAGAAGAGAGAGCAGAAGAAAGAGCTGAGGATACAGCAGAAATCAGAGCTGAAGAAGAAGAAGGTCCATCATCTCCTGTTCATGGCTTCAGGGCAGCTTCACCAGATATACAGTTCTTTTCGGATCCAGAGGCTGGCCCTTCTGAGTTTACCAGGTTACCCACACCTGTGCATCAGCCAGAGAGCAGAGCACCTCCGCCAGAGTTCACACTGTCCGATTATCAGATTGAGCGGATTGCACAGCGTATGGTCTCTTTGATGTCTAGTCAGATGAGCAGTACTTCATTTGTACCAGGGGCTACTTCTACTGATCAGACTTTGACTCCCCACATCTCTACAGTATATCAGATGATGGCAGATCAGTCCATGAGGATTCAGCAGCTTGAGGACACTGTTCTGAGATTGACTGGCAGAGTTCTCGAGTTACAGGGGCAGGTCTTCGATTTGGCACACCCTCAGCCTCAGGAGTCTTCGATTGAGGTCACTGATCTCACTGCAGAGGCCGGCAGACTCAGAGGAGCTCTTGAGGGCGGTTATGAGTTACTGAGGAAGGAGATCAGAGGATCAAGTGAGCAAGCTACTACTCAGTTCACTGCACTTCTCCAGGCTGTCTCCAGGGCACTGACTGTACTTGACTCCATCAGACTTACCCTTTCAGTTCAGTCCCTAGCTTCTCAGCGTTCTCAGCCACCCAGTTCCTCCCGTTCGCCTGCTCGTGCCAGTTCTTCCTCTCGTGCCAGAGGCAGACGGGGTCGAGGACGCATCTCAGATCCAGATCCATCTGATCCTTATCACATTTCTGATGATTCTGATCATTGATCATTTCTAGATCCTAGGTCTTAGTGTTTAGTCCTCTCTAGGATATGTATTTTTGGGGCCATGTATTGACATGAGCTAGTTGACTTTGTATGTTACTTTTTATGTTACAATCTATGTACTGAAACAATTATGGCTTTACCTTTGGAATGATGATTATCTTACTTTGGTTATATATTCTCTTTTGTGAAATATTGTCTTCTCTTTATGGGATTATCATTTTATGATTGCTGTTAATAGTTGCTTCATTAAGGGGGAGCAAACCCTACAAGAGGAGAAATTAAAGAATGCTTCAGAAAAAGAACTTAACCTTGTTTGATGATGTCAAAAAGGGGGAGAAATTAAACACAAAGAAATCCATCAAAATCCATCAAAAGCAAACACTACAAATTATGAGAAATTAATACATTGACAATTTTAAGTACAAATGCTAAATATAAGTACAAATGCTAAATATACTGCAAATAAGTACCTTTTAAAATTACTTATACTCTAATTTGCTGTAAACCATTGAATATGCTTTGATAGGCTTTGAAATTTCAAGCCTACTCTGATATATTGAATACATTGCTCTAATACTTTGACAATTTTACTACTCCAATACATTACTCAATTTTACTCTGATACATTGAAAAACTGTTTTTATTACTCTGATACTTTGCAAAATTTTTTTCTGATACTTTGTAAAATTGTTTTCCCTACACTGATACATTGCAGGATTTTCATTTCTCTTGCTCTGATACATCTTAAACTTAAATGATCTATTACTCTTTCCAAATCAACTATTCAATATGCTTTGGCACACATGACTAGTTTTGAGAATTGAGAAAATTTTTCAAAATACAGTTTGCTCTGATAATAAAATCAAATTTTCTGCTCTAACACCAAAACAATTATCCAATGAGCATATCTTCCAATCTTTAAGCAAATGGACAAACTATTTATGCATATAACCATTTGTTTCACATGCCAAAAGAATCATACTCTTTTCAAGCATATGCTTTTGAAATTCATGATTCATATAAATGCTTTTGTTCAAATATTTTGTCATCATCAAAAAGGGGGAGATTGTTGCTCCTAGATTGATTTTGATGACTACAAAATAGTTGGAAGGGATACAAATAATTTTTATGTGAAAAAGACCTTATGCTCTACAGGGGCAAAATCATAATTTTATCAAAACTCTGATTTGATAGCATCATCGTGTAGAACAAATGATATGTAATCTATTGGTGAAAGTTTCATGGTTTTTGGACTTATATTTTTGGAGTTATGAAGGTTTGAAGTTCATGAGTCGACTCATGAGTCAACTCATGAAACTATGAGCTGATTGGCACACAAAGATTAGCCATGGCACGCTGATTTTCTGGCTTGGCACGACCTGTGAGTCGACTCATGAGTCGACCCACAAGGCATGAGTCGACTCATGAGTCGACCTCTGCTGTTTTGGGCCAAGAAAATCCAGAAACCCAATCTCTGGACTTTGCAACAGAGGTCGACTCATGAGTCGACCCCTGAGGCATGAGTCGACTCATGAGTCGACTCATATGTCGGGATTTGCCTGTAACGGCTAGTTTTTGGCCAGATTTGGTTGCTTTTTAATGCTGCTTTTTGTGCTCTAACGGCTCTTTTTCTGCCTAGTTTGTTTTCCCTTGTCTCTTAAGGCTATAAAGGTTTCAAAAGGTGGAAAACAAAAAAAAAGAGAGATCCAAATATCCAAGAGGCATTCAAGTGATTTGAAAAGAGAAAATCAAGAGCATTCAAGAGGGCATTCAAGTGCATTCAAGAGAGAGTTCTCTCAAGCCAACTTCTCAACCTCATTCAAGAACTCATTTACAGCCTTCAAGAAGCCTTCAATCAAGCTCACCAACTCCTCAAGCATTTACTTCATCTCTCATCCACTTTGAGGAAATCCAAGAAGGGCTTCTTCATTTGAGTAAAGCGTATTTATTGTTATATTCGCTCACTTAAGGAGCTATTCTTGTACTTATTTGTGCTCTAAACTGATTTTATCTTGTGAGCAATTGTTTTTGTTTTGGAGGGTTTCCAAAACAAGGAAAGGTTGATCCGAACCTGAAATCGGAGTGTATTGGGTCGGCTTGTACCCGGAAATAAGTGGACTAGCTTGGGATAGCTAGTGTCGGAGTTTCCGACGGTTGTATTCGGGTTGAATACAAAGTATAGTGGATTGGAATTCCCAAGTAGGAGCTTGGGGAGTGGATGTAGGTGCAAGGTTGGCACCGAACCACTATAAATCATTGTGTTTGTGGCATGCTTTATAGTTTCTCTTTAATTCTCCATTATATCCTTGCATTCTTGTTTTAAGTAATTAATCTCAAACCAAAGTCTTTCTCTTCATTCATCAAGTTTTTGATATATAATTTTTACAAGTAATTAGTTAAGCCTAAAATTTTTAAAACCCAATTCACCCCCCCTCTTGGGTTGCATAGCTGGGCAACAGAAGGCGAAGAGCCCTCCGCATGATCATGATTCCACCCCCGGAGGCTCCCTACCTTTGTTCCACTAGGAGACCCTCGAGACTCGCAGTCGAGAAGATCTCCTGGATCAAAAGCTCCAAGAGACGAACCGACGGATCGAGGAGCTCATCAGACGAGGTCGGCTCGATAGATTCATCCAACATCGACCTGAAGGTAGGTAGGATAGGCTGAGGGCCCTACCACAGCCAGAGCCGCCAAAGAGGGAGGAATAGCCTAAAGATCGGCCTCCAATCGGGATCGTCAACACCATCTCTGGATGACCCCGATGGGGAGCAGCCAGTGGATCGACCATACCGCCCAAGTGACAGAGGACTGAAAAATCTATAACCTTTACTGAAGAAGATGCCTGAGAGATTCAATTCTCCCATAATGATGCAGTTGTAGTTTCTTTAAATATTGCTGACTATGATGTACACCTCATTCTTGTTGATAGTGGAAGCTCGGTCGATATTCTATTTTACGATGTATTCTCGAAAATATCCATTCCGGATGGTAGTTTAGGACTGATAAACTCCCTGTTGGTAGGGTTCACTGGCGATGCTGTGCCTGTGAAAGGGGTAATAACTTTAACCATGGTTGCAGGTCGGTACCCAAAGCAATCAAGAGCGCAGGTGGATTTTTTGGTAGTAAGGGCACCGTCTACCTACAACACAATACTCGACCGACCTGGCCTCCTACCAAGCCTCAATGCCCTTCGAGCTATGGTATCGACCTACCATTTGAAGTTGAAATTTTCTACCAGCCAAGGAGTCGGAGAGGTCAGAGGAGATCAAGCCCTGGTAAGACACTGCTACAACATAGCCCTACAAAGAAATGATTAGTCCGACCCCTATCCGGTTGATGGATTGGACACCCGCGATGACCTTGCTGAAGAACGGGGTGAGCCAATTGAAGATCTTGTTTCAATTCCTTTGGATGATGGGAATGAGAAGCATGTGGTGAAGATCGGCTCTAATCTAGGAGAAGAGGTATGGACACAGCTCATTAGTTTCCTACAAAAGAATGCAGATGTTTTCACTTGGGTTCCAGCGGACATACCAGGGATTGATGCAGAAGTCATGGAGCACCACCTGACTGTTGATCCCAAACATCGGCCGACGAAGAAAAAAATCCAAAGTCATGCATCAGAAAGGCAAATGGCAATAGCTGAGGAAGTTGATAAACTCCTGAAAGCGGGTTCATCAGAGAAGTCAATTACCCAAACTGGGTCTCCAATGTGGTTCTTGTCAAGAAGATGAACGACAAGTGGAGGATGTGTATAGACTTCAAAAAGCTAAACAAAGTCTGCCCGAAGGACAGTTACCCTCTGCCCAGAATTAACCAATTAGTGGATACAACCTCGGGCCACGAGCTTCTCACTTTTATGGATGCATTTTTTGGCTATAATCAAATCATGATGGCACTGGAGGATGAAGAAAAAACTACTTTTATTACTAACCATGGTCTTTATTGTTACAGAATCATGCCTTCTGGCCTAAAAAATATAGGGGTGACTTATCAATGGCTAGTGAACAAGATTTTCAAAGAGCAGATCGGCCGCAACATGAAGGTCTACGTGGATGATATGCTTATAAAAAGCAAATCCACAAAGAACCACATTGCCAACCTTGAGGAGACCTTCAGTGCCCTTCAAAAATATAAGATGAAGCTGAACCCGATCAAGTGTGTTTTTGGAGTAACCTCAGGAAAATTTTGAGCTTCATGGTATCGGGGCATGGGATCGAAGTAAATCCAAAAAAAATTCATACCATCCAGAAAATGACCACCTCGAAGTCAATAAAGAAAGTTCAGCACCTTACTGGGAGAGTAGTAGCTCTGAATCACTTCATCTCAAGGTCAGCCGAATGATGCCTGCCTTTCTTGAAGGAACCAGATCTAGGGTTTCAGGGTTAGATCTTGAAACTTTTTCAAGATCATACAGTGGAAGACTAAAATAAATCAAAATTTATTTTCTAAAACCAAAGAATTCCTAGATCTAAGATCCTATTACATGATTATTACATAGCATTAAATTAGAAATTAAAATATATAGAGCGTGAACTACATGTTGATCATATCAACATGTTTCTATACTACATCTAATGTATGTATTAAACAATAGATCAGATCTATTACTTTGCAAGTTAGACGTTCTAACCTCACTGATCTGGGTTTGAGGATGATGTTGCAAGCCGCACACACATCCGGCCTCTAGGAGTCATCTACACGAGCCTATGAATCTCGACCAGAAGTCCTGCTTCAGAAAATCAGCACAGTATGCTAGTACTACGCTGATCCTTCTTTGATGGCTGATCAGGTACCTCCTTCTTTTTGATTTTGGCTCTTCCAAAGATGAGAAGTAGGAGGAGGAGTTTCATATCAGAGACACTCTTAGAAAACTCAAGATGGAGGAAGGGAAGAGATAAAAACAAACAACCCTAGAAGAAGACCCTCTTCTTCTTCTCGTTTTACTCTCTAAACACCCTATCTTGTGTCTATTATATCTCCATGACCCAAAGGTCTTTCTCTCTGATTTTTGAATATCCCAAAGGTATCTCAAATCTCTATCTTCTTCAAAAATTTTATGAAGAAACGCATTTTATAAGAGAGATATGATAGAGTCCTTGTCTAGGTCAAATACCTAGTCAAGGCTTATCCAAACATGGCAAGATAAGGGGCGCCCAACTCTTGAGCACCTCCTCCTTATTTTCATACATGGACCACCAGCAAAGGGTATACAATATGTACTCTAAAAGTCACAAAAATTTTAAAAAAAAAAATTGGATAAATTCGATGCAAAATTGAAAGAGTTTTAAATTTTTAAAACTCTATCTCATAGAATTCGAAATCCAAACTTATTCCTCTTTGATTTGATCCAAACCACCTTCCATGTAAGAAAGAAGAGAGAAAACCTTTTGTGGACATGGGACAGACCTGGGAGAGGGCTTTTGTCACACGAAATAAGAGGGGATTGGCATGAAATAAGAGAGAGGATGTGAGGGGGGGCTTATGTGGCGCAAGGTGGAATCCTAGTCTTACTATTTAGTCCCAAAAGAGACCAAAGGATATTACTTCTACCTAGCTGATGAGCAAAAAGTGTTTGTCAGCCTTAAGGCAATCTTTTTGGAAAGAGAGTTTCTTGGTGAAGGGACTGTAGCCTCTAAGGTCGAACTTGATGAAATTCGGCAGGTGAAAAATCCGACGCAAGTTGCTGAACCTAAATCGGATTTGATTAGATCAGATCTGGAGCCCTTTGTTCAAGCACCCTTAAGCCGATCTGGTAGAGTACCATGTCAATTGGACAGATACTATGGTTTCTTGGTCCGGGATGATGATTCTATCAAACTTGATGAAAACAATGAAGATCCGATCACCTACATGGATGCAATGCAGAGACCGACTCTGAGAAATGGCTAGAGGCCATGAAATCCGAAATGGAGTCCATGAAGGTCAACGATGTGTGGACATTGGTTGACCCACCCGAAGGAGTAAAACCCATAGGGTGTAAGCGGGTCTTCAAGAGGAAGAGCGGCGCAGACGGAAAGGTGGAAACCTATAAAGTCCATCTGGTTGCCAAGGGATATCGTCAACGTTATGGTATAGACTATGATGAGATATTTTCTCCTGTGGCAATGCTCAAATCCATTTGGATTATGCTTGCGATAGGTGCCCATCTGGACTATGAAATTTGGCAGATGGATGTGAAGACAACTTTCCTAAATGGAGAGCTGGACGAAGAGGTGTATATGATACAACCTGAAGGATTCACATCTACAGATGAGTCTAAGGTGTGTAGGCTATATAGATCCATTTATAGACTTAAGCAGGCATCCCGGAGTTGGAACATATATTTTGATAGAACAATCAAGACGTATGGCTTCGTTAAGAATGGAGAAGAGCCCTGCATTTATAAGTGGGCTAATGGTCCAGTAGTAGTATTTCTTGTATTGTATGTGGATGATATTCTCTTAATCGGGAATGATGTCGCTGCATTACAGGGAATAAAGATTTGGCTATCGTCACAGTTCTCCATGAAGGATTTGGGAGAAGCTTCTTACATCCTAGGGATGAGGATCTATAGGGATAGATCTAAAAGGTTGCTTGATTTATCTCAGTCTACGTACATAGATACTATGCTGAAGAGGTTCAGCATGGAGAATTCCAAGAAAGGCTATCTACCGATAGGCCATGGAATTTTTCTCTCGAAAAGGGATTGTCTGACAACACCTCAAGAGAGAGAGCGTATAGGTAGGATTTCATATGCTTCGGTAGTGGGATCTATCATGTATGTCATGACATGTACATGACCAGATGTGGCATACTCACTAGGGGTAGTGAGTAGATACCAATTTGATCCAGGAGAGAATCACTGAAAGGTTGTTAAAACCATTCTGAAGTATTTAAGAAATACTAAGGACCAGTGGCTTGTTTATGGTGAATCGAACTTAAGACTTATAGGGTTTACAGACTCTAATTTTCAGTCTGATCATGATGACAGCAAAAGTGTGTCGGAATTTATTTTTACCCTTAATGGTGGGGTAATCTGCTGGAAGAGTTCCAAGCAACACACTGTGGCTGATTTAGTTTACGAGGTGGAGTATGTCGCTGCATCAGATGCTGCCAAAGAAGCGGTGTGGCTGAGAAAGTTCATCACCGAGCTCGGAGTAGCACCCTCCCTTGTTGGTCTAGTTCTGCTCTACTATGACAGCTCTAGAGCCATTGCTCAGGCGAAGGAACTGATGGCACACCAGCGGATGAAGCATATTCTGCGTCGCTACCATCTCATCCAAGAAATTATGGATCGAGGTGACGTCGACCTTCAGAAGATCGATGGGAAGGAGAACCTGGCCCACCCATTCACTAAAGCCATTGCGGTGAAGGAGTTCGATGACTACAAGTCGAAGATGGGTATTAGATAATGCACCGATTGGCTTTAGGCCAAGTGAGAGATTGTTGGGAATAGTGTCCCAAAGTCAATCGTCAGCCTGTTGACGGTTGTGCTCATTTTTGTATATGTACATGAATTATGAATTAATAAAAAATTATTTTGATATTTTTATCACAAAATATTTCATCTTCTAATGAACTCCTATGTTGTGGTGAAGTCCTTAGGACTATTTAGACTCGATAAAGGAGGATTTGTCATTTAGTCCTTAAATCTATTCGCGACCAAATGATACGTTGTTACCAAGGATGATAACGTTTATCAAGTATAGGTCATTGTGTGTCATATAGGTTGGTTGTCCTCTTAATCAACGAGTGTGGAGACACTGGTATGGCATATAGGTGAGATGTAAGGGTACATCTGCACTGAACGTGACTGATTTTGGAGCTATTTTTGCTGTCAAGATTTGCTCCGATGGAATATGGGTATAAATATCCCTCCGACCAGAGACTGCCATGGTGACTTGCAAGTAACTCACTGCACTTAGGCACTGGACTACCTGAATTTCTACTTCAGTGACGGAAGGCTGCTGGGTGTAGTCAAGTACTTGACTTGTCGGTGCGTATGTCAAGATGGGATTGATCACTCTAGTTTAGAAGCTGTGTACAGTCATATTTCAATTTAGCAAAATCTTGACCAGGGTAGTCTTTGTGAGGAGTCACAGGACTGTTTGAGTTGAGCACGATTCGGATGATCTAATTAGGGTTGACAGTTTAACCCTGAGTCATCCTAAACACAGAGGTTAAAAGGATGAATTATACAGTAACCATATCCACGTAGGTTCTGAGTGTTGCGATTGTGACCATTCAACCTATCCGATCATCGGGTACCATTGCTAGATGGTCACTTCGATTAGTACAGAAATTGGTCCCTATGCTACCGACTTAGGTTCGAACCTGCGGGGTCACACACATTAGAGGTTCCTATATGATCTAATAGCAGGTGAAGAGTCCTTCATGTCTGGGATTCTATGATCGATAATCAGAATTCTCTGATCACAAATTCCATACATTTTGGGTACCGGGGTCAAGAGTCCCACTGGTTTAGGACTCTTCGATCAGGGTTACATATCGATGAATTCTGATGCCCGATTACCCATCAAATTTGGACTCAATATTTATGAGAGATTTAATTAGTTATTTGATCACTAATTAACTCAATTTGATTGAGTAATTAATTTTGGATCAAGTCCAATTGAATTGGATTCAGTTGGGTTTGACCCGATTAGGTTAGGAGTTGACCTAATCATCGAGATGGTTTGGTCCCTGATATGATCAGGGGCTGGACTTAATCAATTTTTGATTTGATTAGAATTTTATTGAGTCTAATTAAGCCTAATTAAGTTGGGTTTAAATTAGTCTAATTGGGCCTAACTTATTTGGTTCAATTAGGTTGGTTTAAATAATGAAACCACCTTGACCCATTCTCCCTGCGCCACCTCACTTCCACTGCGCCCATTTGAATTCACGAGAAGGAAGTTCTCATGAATTTTTCCTCACGCAAAGCCCTCCTCATGCCCTACTTTAATGCACCATATGAGTGGATAAGGATGATTGGTTGGCCATTCAAATTCAAAACAAAGTTTGAATTTGAATGAGCAACCAATCTTAGCGCCTTGACCTTATCCTCTTTTAACGTCCCATTTATTACACGAGAAAATATTTCTCATGAAATCACTCATGCACAAATTAAGCCACGCCCTCCTCTTCTCACACCCTTAGTGGATAGGGATAAATTGGTTTCCATTTGAATTCAAAATTTGATTTGAATTCAAATGTGCAATTACTCATCTTTATCTTCTCACGTAGATAAGATGTTTGACATTGTTTTAAATGGCAGAGAAGAGTGGGGCGTGTGCAAGAAAAATTTTGAAGAGAAAATCTAGGTGTGAGGAATCCTTGCGTGCAAGGTGAAGGTCAATATCCTTTCGAGAGAAAAAGAAAGAAAAGAAAGAAAAAGTATGCACAGGGTTTCAGTGAGTTCTTCAGGGTTTCATCCTGGAGTTCGGGAAGTGAGAAGGTGAGCTACGAGTGTCGTGAGCCCACCAAATTTTAGGGAGATCTTCAACATCCTCTCAAGCATGTTTGCTGATGATCTGGAGTATCCAAAGAATCAACAGACATCGATCGAAGGAGTTCGATCAGCATCGACCGTCGAAAGGGCTCTACAATGGGCTAGCACTCGTGAGGAGTCGATCAGATCGGAAGCTTCGTGTGGATGATCCGTAGAGGCCAGACACACTATGTGGCTGCATCAGGATGATCAGACTCTCCCGACGGTAATCAGATTGCGGCGATCTACTACCCGCACAAAGGTATTGTGTTCTAAACACATTACAGTAGAGTGTTTACTATTCAAATTCAAATTTCAAATTTAAATGCATGCATGCTATATATCATATTTAGATCCTAGTGTAGGATAAATTTTTATTAATTAATTAGATTAATTAATAATTTCTACTATAAAATAGTGATTTTGAAAAGTTTTAAAATTATCATTTTACCCCTGCACTGTTATTCCCATAATAGCCACCCCTGACTTGTACATCGAATGGACCACACACATCAGTGTGTACCGGGGCTAATATCTCAGTGGCCCTTTTTCTTTATCCCACAAAAGGCAACTTAGCTATTTTTTTTAAAGACAGGACTTGCAAACCAGATTAGACTCGAAAGTCAATGACCCAAGAAGGCCATCTTTCTCCAGTTTGTTGCGTCTGTCCTCACCTATATAGCCTAACCTAAGGTGCTATGGATATTTTTGGCTAATCCTATCTCTAAGTCTCTTAGACCCTATGGCATTCACAGTTTGCTCATTAATATTAACACTCATATCCATATGTAAATGATAAAGACCATCAATCAAGAAAGTACGTGCAACAACTTTATTTCCAAAATAAATTACACACATATCTTTATTGACATAAAAATTATAGTTATCTTATGTCAGTACAGATATGAAAATTAATTTTTTACTGGCTACAGGTATATAATAACAGTCTTTTAATAATAATCTATATCCTAATGGTAGTCATAGAGGATAAGTTCCGACGGCCATAGCAACAACTCTTGCTCCATTACCGATCTGAAGAGTGATCTCGCCTTCCCTCAGCCCTCTAACTTCTTCAAGACCCTATATGGAAGTGCATGAGTATTTGAATCAAAATCTAGAACCCAACTAGAAAAAGAAAAAACTATTAGATTAGATTCTATTATGAGTAAATCAGACATACCTTCAAAAGGCCCATCCTTCTTCCTATTCTTCACAGTCATCAGGTAGGCCAGACAGTTTCTTCTCCAATAGCCTTCGATATTACAATAGAAATACTTTTTCTTATCATTGGCCTTCTTCAGAACCTGCTTCTTGGGCTTGGCCTCATCCTTTTGCTTCTTCGTAGGCTTCTTTTTATTCTTGAAAGAAGATTTTTCCTTCGAGAAAGTCCACTCCACAATCAGAATCGTACCCCTTGAACCTTTCAAGGTGCCCTCAGCTGTCACCAACATATTTAGCAATTCGGATAAAGTGCTATCAATTTTATTCATATGGTAGTTCATAATAAACTGCCCATATAAATCAGAAAAAGATTGGAGGATCAAATCCATCTGCAATTCCTTATCCATGTTCATCTCGAGCTTCTGAAGCTCTTTGATGTCCTTGATCATTATCAAACAATGATCATTGACAGACTGTCCATCACATATTTTTGCTCTGAATAGTCTTTGAGAGACCTTAAAACAAGCTGTGCAACTCTGCTCACCATACAATACTTGTAGGTGAGTCAGCATCTCTTTGGCAGTCCTCATGTCTTCATGCTATTGCTGAAAATCATTGGACATGGATGCTAGAATGTAACACTTCACCTTATTATCCTCATCCATCCATTTTTCAAGTGTGGCTCGTAGATCAGGACATGAGTTAGCTTTTCAGAAATGAGAACGATTCTCAAATTCTAGAGCCAGTCTTTGTAGTTTATCCCAGTCAACCTATTTATGTCAAAGATACGGACTAAAGGGTTGGCACTCAACATGGTTATCTACAGAGAAAATAATTTTTTAGTTAGATGTTTGTAGATTTTAAAAAATAAACAAGGCTTCCACTATTTTTTCGAATCTTCCACACACCTTAAGTGGAAAAATAAAAATCTATATGCGATCGATTTCTAGTTGGTACTACGGTCTCACTGATCCATACACACCTCACCTAATATTTATTAGTAAGCACATACCAATGAGTGGACAACACCTTATCCTTTACTTCACTAAGCTAGATGCAGCAGGTTTGATCTCTAAGTCTTGTGGCCTTATCTAACAATTATTGGCATATTTTTTAGTTAAGCCAGACCCACCATTCACCAGTAGGTGCAAAGTCATCATTGAGATCCTCACCTAACAGTTATTGGATCCAATCCTATCTCTATCCCAGGGTATCTAATGTCAATAGAATGGTTGTACCTTCTTGATGCAACCGAACTATTATAACCAACCAAGAATAATCAATGCCAGGAAGGCACCCGCATCTCTATAACGATGGAAGACTACTAGACTTAATATTTAGTGAGGAGATTTAGATTTAGATCTCTTCTAAATCATCAGATTTGATATCTGACTGATCAAGTTTAGATCAGCACATTCACATGTCTGACCTACCTAGTCGGCATGGGTGAACTCGAATCAACAAGTAACCTAATTCAAAACTTAATCTCCTAAATTGGCCAGAAAAGTTAAGATGAGTGGGGATCTTCCCGTTGCTTTCCTTAGACTTCAACGAATTGGTTAGGTTAGATAATAGAACCAATTAAATAATCACCATTTAGGTACTTGCCTTAGGCACCAAATTGGTCAATTAGAATCGATCAGATTAACTTATTGATCCAATCTCAAACCACTGAGACAAAATAGATCTTGAGTCAATCAATTCACATCAAATATGAATCGATGTGACCAACTACAACTAAAATTAATTTTGAGCTCCTTTGACCTAATCCTAACTAACAATTGATTAGGTTCAATCAACCACTCAAAATTGACAATGGGTTCTAGTCTGATCTAATCAATTAATCCTAATTACAGTTTGATCACTAGATCTAATTTGTTCAACCCATACCCACATGCAATAACATAATATTCAGATTCAAAAAAAAAAAAAAGATTATATTTCATTACATATATTAGTGGCTTACGATCTTGAAACAATTTCAGATCTAAACCTAATGTTATATATCACATATAAGAAGTTTTAGATTTAAACTACAAACATATATCATATATATATATATTAAATTTTAGATCTAAAGTAAGAATTACATATATCAAATACATATAAAATCAGATCTAAAATAATGATTAAAATACTTTGAAAATATTTTTCAAAAAAAATGCTTCGCACCAAACTAGGATAACTTTTTCAATATAGGGGGTAAACCCTATATCAGGACAACCTTATACCAGTCCGATGCAAATTTTTAATCATTCTAATTTTAAATCTAATATGAATGAAGATATATCACATACATCTATTTTTAGATCTAAAAGAATAATTTAAATATTTTAAAAATAATTTTTAAAATCGATCAATCTTGTGCCAAGACAACCATTTCAATATAGGAGATTAACCCTATATCAGGACAACCTTATACTAGCATAAGATCAATTTTAAACTATTCAAACTTTCAGATCTAAATCAAAAATCAGATTATACATGTCATAAAAACCAGCAACTCTAGTACAACTATTAGAAAATGGGTGGGATTGCATGCATAGATTTCAAAATAATTTTGAATAGCAGTGAAAATGGATCTAGATTAAACTTTTTAATCCCACATGTATTAGATCAAATCTAATACCATCCATGCCCAGATGTAAGATATGCATATAATTTAAAAATTAAAAATTAAAATATTGAGATCGGATCTCAATACCTTGTGCGGGTCATGTTGGAAAATATGTCCTAAAGTCAATTATGTAGGTTGTAGATGATTGTGCTCCATATATGTATATAAATTATAAAATGATAGATGTTATCTGATATATTTATCATAAAAAATATATCTTCCTAAATAGAACTCATATGTTATGATGAAGTCCATAGAGCTACTTCCAAAATGATAAAGGAGGATTTACCGTGCAGTTCTTGTTGGAAATAGTTCCCAAAGCCAATCGTCAGCCTGTTGACGGTTGTGCTCATTTTTGTATATGTACATGAATTATGAATTAATAAAAATTATTTTGATATTTTTCATCACAAAGTATTTCATCTTCTAATGAACTCCTATGTTGTGGTGAAGTCCTTAAGACTATTTAGACTCGACAATCTTTTTGCTCATTAGCTAGGCAGAAGTAATCTTTTGCTTCACCATCATTCAACCTATTCGGATATTAGGTCACTATTGCTAGATGGTTACTGTTGGTGCAAAAATCCAACGACGTCGGAGAAGGTGGAGTCGAGGGAGTCGCGGTCGCCGCCGGAATCTACAAAGAAAGTCTAAACTAGAGTTGGGGGTGCTCCGGCAAGACCCTCCGACGCTCAAGTCAGTTCTCTGCCTCAACAAGAATGGAGTGCTCGAATGGGAATTTTAGCAGAGTTTCGAGATAGAAATTAGAGCTTAGAGAATAACGTATCTGGGGTCCCCCTTTTTATAGGTGGAGGGTACAACAGACTGATAGCGACGTTTGTAACCGCCTGGTTGTGGGCCGCTCAGGGCCAGGAGGAGTTTGTTAGGAAGAGTAGTGGAGTGGAATCGTGGCCATCACCGTGGCCTGCCACATGGAGCCTGTTGCGGGAAGTGGAGCAGAGTCGTGGCCATTACTGTGGCTTGCCAGGGAGTGATGGAGCCGCATGGAATCCATCACAGGAAGTGGAGTAGAGTTGTGGCCATTACTGTGGCCTGCCAGGGAGTGATGGAGCCACACAAAATCCATCGCAAGAAGTGGAGCAGAGTTGTGACCATTACTGTGGCCTGCTAGGGAGTGATGGAGCCATGCGAAATCCATCGCAGGAAGTGGAGCAGAGTTGTGGCCGTTACTGTGGCCTGCCAGGGAGTGATGGAGCCGTGCGGAATCCATCGCAGGAAGTGGAGCAGAGTTGTGGCCGTTACTATGGCCTGCCAGGGAGTCCAGGCCTATCGGTCGAAGCTCGGTTGAGGTGTCTGGCGGAGAGAGGTAGCTATCCATCTGAGAGGAGCTCGGATGTTGCTGGCGAGCCTTCTACCGTTGGGTTCCTTGGACGTTAATTCTGCAGGCGAGGGCCATTTGCTGTAGGAGCTCATCCGAAATCTATCCGCTATAGGAGTTCGATCGGATTCCGATCTCCGTAGAAGCCCGGATGGGGATCATTTGTCAAGGAAACTCAGTCGAAGCCTGCCTGCAATGGAAATCCAGAAGGAATTCATCCATAATGGGAGCTCAGCTGAAGGCTTACAGTGAAAATCCAACGCGGACCGCTCGTAGTAGAAATTTGAAGTAGACCACTTGTAGCAGAAGCTCAGAGTAGATCGCTTGCGGCAGAAGTTCGGAGTCCGGCCTTTGTAGGAGTTCGGATGAGGTCTACCTGCAATAGGAGTTTAGGGCGAAAGTTCGACTCCCGTAGGAGCCCGGATGAAGACTACCTGCAGCCAGAGTTCGGAGAAGAAGTTCGGCTCCCGTAGGAGTCCGGATGAAGACTACCTGCAGCCAGAGTTCGAGGAAGAAGTCCGACTCTCGTGGGAGTTCGGATGAAGACTACCTGCAGCCGGGGTTCGGGGAAGAAGTCTGACTCCTGTAGGAGCTCGGATGAAGGCTACCTACAGCCAGAGTTTGGGGAAGAAGTCCGGCTCCCGTAGGAGTCTGGATGAAGACTACCTGCAGTCGGGGTTCGGGGAAGAAGTCTGGCTCCTGTAGGAGCTCGGATGAAGGCTACCTGCAGCCAGAGTTTGGGGATGAAGTCCGGCTCCCGTAGGAGCCCGGACAAAGTCTAGAAGGTGGTCGACCACCGCAGAAACTTGGGTGGAGTCCGTCCATCGTCGAGAATCCGATCGACGCTGGTGGGAGTTTATCCCTCGGCAGAACTTGAGAATGTTGCAGAGGTTCGACTGTCGGAGAGGTTCGGAAAGATGTCGCCGAAGGTCGGACGTTGGTAGAATCCCTAGAGGGTTACTCCTGATACAAACTTCGGCTGGGGGGTATTTTATACCCAACACCAGTCTCCCTACTTCCGAGTTCGAGTTTCGAATGAAGAAAGTACAGAGAAATTTTTACAGCCGAAGTTGCCCCCTTGAATCCCACACACGACCGCCCTCGAAAATTCTGGCATTTAATGTGCGCATACTAGAGTCTTTTTCCAATTAGGGCGATCCGAAGAGTCCTTTCAAAATTCTCGCTGGAGCATAATTCCAAGCGCCACACCATAATGGTCCCGCCAGCAGTCAGCCCTATGCCACGGTGAGTGGACATGTGGTGGGCATTGGTTGACCTAGGGATATCCGCCACCATAACTGTGTCAGGTCTCATCGCTTATTTAAACCCCCTCCTTCTCTCCAGGGACTTCATTTCGCTTGAGAGTCCAGATGATGCCTTTCTTCTGCCTGAGAGTTTAGCCACCCATCGGTGCCCTTTTCGACCCCAAGCATTCTTCGCGCCAATCTTCGACATCTCCACCAGCTCCCCGCTGCCTTCAATCTTCCGAGCCCTTTCGGGGAGTTCTCCCACTGGGGCTTTTGCCCCGAAAGTCAATCTCGAGAGGATGCTATGGATCGAGAGGAGTAGGAGGGGGGAAATAGTGGCCTGCAAGTTCAGCGGCTGCCGAACTGCCACTAAGGGTTCCCATAGCTTCGAAGGGGGCTCGAGGGAGAATTTCTTCAACAACAGGGATTTAATAACGGAACCAGTCGGTGAGCGCATCCTGCCCGAGAATTTTGAAGTAGTTGAACGGGGCGACACCGGTCAAGGGGGTAGAGTTGCCATCATAAGCTGTGGCGGATTTCTTGACGTCGTCGGGGTCGAGGGACCAGAGGCGGTCGGCACTGACGGCAGGACAGTAGAACTTATTGTGGGGGCGGTGGAAGTAGTGCATGCCGACCCTGCCGAAGTACCTAGGATGGTGGTTGTCGGGGAGACACGGTGGTGGTGCATGCCACCGGCGTCATCGCGGCCTTTGGGGTACTTTCGATTTTTTTTGATACAGGTCGTCGTTGCCGCTGCCATCGCTGCCGTCGCCCCTTGAATTCTATCCCCCCCTTTTCCCCCTAGGGTTGGGGTTTCGGCAATGGAGCGGAACGAGGTGGGGGGCGAGAGTCGATGGGTTCATCACACGCACTGGGAAATACTGCTGAGAAGGATGGTGCCAGAAGGAGAAGTCGAAAGCTTGAAGCGGTCTCTAATGTATTCTTTTCATATCTTGTAGTAATGTTCTTTTTCTCCGGTCCTCAGGGCTTTGTAACGTACACCTTGTTAATCGAGAATGAAAAAGAGATTTTTGTCACCTTGTCCGCACTTTGCGTCAAATTGTCGCCTGCCGAACTTCTTTCATTCACTATTGCTATTGTTGTATTCCCCTTTTTTTTTCGATGCCGATGTCTCTGGAGGTTCTTGGTCATCGCCGCGTCAGCTTGCTTTTCTTGTCATCTTTCTTCTTCAGCCTCAAGGGCTCTGTAATGTATACTTAGTTAATGACATGAGAAGGAAATTTTTCGTTACCTCTTTTACTCACGTGTTGAATTGTCGTTTGCCGAGCTCCTTTCGACTTTTGCCTTGTTCAATATCGATGCCGTTCAGAGGTATCCGATTGCCATCGCATTGACCCATCCTTTTATTTATGACCGTAGATTTGTCCGGGGCCACTCGAGTTTGATGCCTCCTTTCAGAATTCGAGCTCGGAGGTCTGAGCTTCTCGTCGCCCCGAGGAAGCCGTCTTATCCTTGGCCTGTGTTGAGAGCTCTCTTGGAGACCGAAGATTTTGATAAGAACCCCAATCCTCGCTGAGATGAGATTTCCTGTATCTTTGATGTAATTTGTTTTCCATTCGTCGCTGATGCAGTTCGTCGCTTTCCTTTTTAACCCCCCTCCCCTTTTTTCTTTTTCTTTTCTCGAGTGAGGGTTTTTCCTCTGCTCTTAGTGGGGTCGCGGGAGCGCGAAGGGGCCACTGAGAAGGTTCCCTTTTTCCTATCTGGTCTCGAATAATTAGACCTTAGTTGGTGTCAGGATGATGTTCTTCCCCTATTTTCGATGTAATCGGTTTCAGCTCAGGTTAGGATGAGGTTCTCCTTCTGTTCCTAATAGGGCTGCGGGGGCACACATGGGCGTTGCAGGACCTCTCCCCCCATCCGGTCTAAGGGTAACCGGATATTCGCCTTTGCTCATGTTAGGGTGAGGTTCTCCTCCTGTCCCTAACAGGGCTGTGGGGGCACATATGGGCATTGCTGGGCCTCTCCCTCTGTTGCCCAGCTATGCAACCCAAGAGGGGGGGGTGAATTGGGTTTCTAAAAACTTTAAGCCCAACCGATTACTTAATTAATTTCTTATAATGAACAAGACAAAGATTTTAATTCAATATTAAATACCTAAAGCAGGAATGCAAGAATATAATAAAGATATAAAGTAAAGCGATAAAGCACACCACAAACACAAGGATTTATAGTGGTTCGGTGCTAACCTTGCACCTACATCCACTCCCCAAGATCCTACTTGGGAATTTCAATCCACTATCCTTTGTATTCAACCCGAATACAAAATGTCGGAAACTCCGACACTAGCTATCCCCAGCTAGATCACTTGTTTCCCGGGTACAAGTAAACCCAAAACACTCCGATTTCAGGTTCGGATCAACCTTTCCTTGTTTTGGAAATCTTCCAAAAACAAGAACAAAAACTCACAAAGAGTAAGAATATTTATAGCACAGATTAATACAATAACAGCTCCTTCAATGAGCAAATATAACAATAAAAACTTTACTCAAATGAAGAACCCCTTTTTCCGGATTTTCTCAAAGTGGATGAATGCTTGAACGAATGCTTGAGAAGAGGTTGATTGTTGATTGAAGATCTCTTGAAAGCTTTGAACGATCTCTAGATCAAGGTTGAAACAATAGGCTTGAAGAATTCTCTCCTTGAAAGCTCTTGCTTTCCTCTTTCACACTCTCTCTGGTATATTGTGGATCCTCTCTCTTTTTCTTTTTGGATTTTTCGTTGATCTCAGGCTTTTTCGTGCAGATTTCGGATCCTCTCTTCTGTTCTTCTCCTTTTTGATTTCACGTTTGATCCGCTATTTAATCTGCAATTTCTTTCATCATTTAAAGCATTTTGTAGCATTAGAAGCAAGAGAAAATAATTTAGATAGATAAAGAGCCGTTAGAGCAATTTTAGGAAGCATAAATGGCAATTAAAATAGATAAAAAAATATCCGTTGTTGATATTTTCCGTCGCAGGGTCGACTCATGAGTCGACTCATGCATCAGGAGTCGATCATGTCGACTTCTGTTGCACAGACCAGAAGGTCTGATTTCTGGATTTTTCGGCTCAAATCAGCAGAGGTCGACTCATGAGTCGACTCATGCCTTGTGGGTCGACTCATGAGTCGACTCACAGGTCGTGCCAAGTCAAAAATCCAGCATGCCATGGGAATTTTTGCGTGCCAAACAGCTCACAGTGCCATGAGTTGACTCATGAGTCGACTCATGCACTTCAAACCTTCATAACTTCAAAAATATAAGTCCAAATACAATGAAATTTTCACCAATAGTTTACAAATCATTTGTTCTATCAAATGATACTATCAAATCAAAATTTTAGTGAAATTATGATTTTGTCCTTGAAGAGCATAAGGACTTTTTTATTTTAAAATTATTTGTATCCCTTCAATCTGCTTTGTAATCATCAAAATCAATCTAGGAGCAACAATCTCCCCCTTTTTGATGATGACAAAATATTTGAACAAAAATATTTATGTTAATGCATTAATTTCAAAAGAATCCATTATAAGTGTATATGCTTGAAAAGAGTATGATCCTTTTGGCATGTAATATAAATGCAAAAATAGTTTGTCCATTTTCTTAAAGATTTGAAAAGGGTATTAGATCATTTTGAGTTTAAGATATATCAGAGCAAGAGAAGATAAATAACTTTTTCTATGTATCAGAGCAAGAAAAATAATTTTTACAATTATATCAGAAAAGATTTTACAATGTATCAGAGCAAGAAAATTTTATAATATATCAGAGAAAATTTCACACTGTATCAGAGAAAATTTCACACTGTATCAGAGCAAATGTTATAATATATTAGAGAAACTTTCACACTGTATAAGATCAAATTTTATCATGTATCAGAGCAAGTTAAAAGAAATTTTAGGGTGTATCAGAGTAAATCAAATTTCTTAAGTTGTATCAAGGTAAATAAAATTTCAAAAGATGTATCAGAGCAAGTTTGAATTTTGAAATATATCAGAGCATATAGAAAATTACTTATTTGCATTGTACTTATGATTTTGCTTTTGATGGATGGCTTTTTGTTTAATTTCTGTCTGATACCAAATTTCGATACCAAATTTCTCAAAGTTTTGTTTGATTTCTCCAATATTTGTTTCCCAATATTTTTTTAATCTTCCAATTTTTGTTTAATTTTTCAAGTTTGGTTTAATTTCTCAAGTTTGGTTTAATCTTCCAATTCTTGTTTTTGTTTAATTTCTCCCCCTTTTTTTTTATAATTTAGGGTTTTGCTTTTTGTTTAATTTCAATTTTTGTTTTTGTTTAATTTCTCCCCCTTTTTGACATCATCAAACTAGTTAACTCTTCCTTTTTCTGAAACATTCTTTAATTTCTTCTCCTTTAGAGTTTTTCACAGATGTTTGCTCCCCCTTAATATAGCAATTATCAACAGCAAACAACAACAAAGAGAAGACAATATTTCAACAAGAAGAAAATATATAACCAAAATATGATCGATATCATTACAAAGAGGTAGAAATATAGGTAAAAGATGATTCCATTAATATCATAATTGTTTCAATACATAGTTCTTAAAAAGTCAACCAGCTAATTGTCAATACATGGCCCCAAGGTATAGATCCTAGAACAAGACACTAACTCCTAAGACCTAGTAAAGATCAAGATAAGTCAATGATCGGAGTCATCAGATATAGGGTGAGGAGATGATGGATCAGAAGTGCGTCCTCTACCCTGTCTGCCTCTACCACGAGCAGGAGAGCGAGAAGAACTGGGTGGCTGAGAACGCTGAGATGCTAGGGCTGATACCATGAGTCTGATAGAATCAAGTACGTTCAGTGCTCTGGAAACGGATTGAAGTAGAGCAGTGAACTGGGTGGTAGCATGCTCACTCGATCCTCGGATCTCTTTCCTTAGCAATTCATATCCACCTTCTAGAGCTCCTCTGAGCCTGCCAGCCTCTGCAGTGAGGTCTGTGACCTCAATAGTAGACTCCTGTGGCTGGGGATGGGCCAATGCAAGGACTTGCCCCTGCAAGTCAAGAACTCTGCCAGTAAGTCTCCAGACTGTGTCCTCAAGCTGCTGTATCCTGATGGACTGATCTGATATCATCTGAAACACAGTGGAGATGTGGGAAGTAATAGTCTGATCAGAAGAGGTAGCTCCAGGTGCAAAAGAAGTACTACCCCACTGGCTAGACAGCAAAGAAGCCACACGCTGTGAAATATGCTCGATCTGATCGTCAGCCAGTCTGAACTCTAAATGAGGTGCTCTGCTCTCTGGCTGATACACTGGTGTGGGCATCCTAGTAAACTCAGAAGGGCCAGCCTCAGTATCAGGAATGAACTGGGTATCTGGTGAAGCTGCCCTGAAGTCATGTACAGGAGAAGATGGACCTTCTTCTTCTACTCTGCCTTCAGTTCTGTCTTCAGCTCTTTCCTCAGCTCTCTCCTCAGCTCTTTCTTCAGAGCCCTTGATCCAACCACCAACAGTCTTTGTAATTCCCATTCGGTGCAGGCTGTGTTGGTTGAAAGTGTCCACATGTGAGAGCTTGGTAGGTGTCTCCCCTTCACAGCTAACTCCAAACCTCCTAAATACTCTAGTAAGGGCCATACCATAAGGCAAGTGTGCCTTGGATCTGTTCAAAGTTTCTCTCATGGCCTCTATCATAAGTGCAGGGAGGTTTAGGGGGGTCTGAGTGATGATATGAAACATGACACATACATCTCTGCCAGACAGTAAGTCATGTCTACCACTCCTAGGAAAAAAGAGTTTTGTTACAATCTGATGCAGGACCCTCATCTCAATGGATAATAGCTTTGCTTCCAATTTGTTTAAACTTCCTGAAAAAGCTTCTCCTAAGATAATTCTGATCCCTTCTTCTTTAATTGGGAGTTCCATATATGAGTATCCTTCACTAGGCAACTGAAGTATATCTCCCAATATCCTAGAATCCAAGCATATGTCAATCCCCTTGACTGTTGAAGTCACTGACCCGTTTCCATAATTTAGGTTCTGGTAGAACTCTCTGACTAGATCAACATAGGTGACTTCCTTAAGGGAGCAGTAGAGTTCCCATCCTTGATTTTTGATCTTACTTGCAAAAGTAAAGCCTTCTTTCTCAAAGAACCGAAAATCTATATTTTTTTCGGTTTCTACTTTTCTATCAGAAAGAGGATTTACACTGGGGCTTATGGAGGATTGAGAGAGACCTTGAGCAGGTACTGAAACTGGAGTGGGAGCAGTTGAAGACTGAGCATGCCTTTTCTTTCGGACAACTTCTTCAGGCTCACAGATTGATTTCCTTCTTTGGGGAAGCTTCATCTTTGGAGCCATATCCAATAAAGTAGCAGACAAGAAGACTTGAATTGAGAGGAGGAGGGATCACAAGAGAGTAAAGAGGAATTTTAGTGGAGAAAAGAAGTGGATTTTGGAAGTTCGATGAAGTGCTAGGGCACGTTCCAACCGCGCCAAGCAATGCGAGAAAGCACGAGAAATCTCTTTTCCAAGGAGGCGATTTTTGGTGGAGAGTAGGAGGGAGAATTGCCTCGAGATAAATTCTTGGATTTGGAGCAAAAAAGAGTTGGAAAGAACGGCTTTCGGAAGGAAGACGATGAGTCGTCTCACAAACAGGGTTCCCGTTTAAAAACAATGAGCCCGTGGGAAGTTTGTGGGATTTACAAGTTTGCCATTGAGTCGGCTCATGGGGGTCGACTCATGAAGTTCAGAAATTCAGCAAAAATACAAATAAATTCCAAAAAAATTCGAAATTTTGGGAGAAGGAATGTTGCTCAATGATAAGTTTTTAGAGTAATAAATCTGAGCTTTTGGAATCAGGATAGTTGTTGGAAATTGAGCTCTAAGAATATTTGATATCAATTAAGAGAAGTTTAGGCAAATAGATCTAGAATTCCTAGATTTCTCCTAATTTCACAGAATCTATCCTCACTAAGGGCCTTTGTAAAGATATCAGCTAATTGATTTTCAGTGCTAACATATTCAAGAATTATATTTTTGTTTTGAACATGTTCTCTTATAAAATGATGTCTTATTTCAATATGTTTAGATCTTGAGTGTTGTATTGGATTTTTAGATAGATTTATGGCACTTGTATTGTCACATCTTATTGGTGTTTCATTAAGTTTGATTCCAAAATCTTCGAGTTGTTGCTTAATCCATAAGATTTGAGCACAACAACTTCCAGCTGCAATGTATTCGGCCTCAGCCGTAGACAGTGCCACCAAATTTTGTTTCTTGCTAAACCATGAGATTAGGTTAACTCCAAGAAATTGGCAAGTTCACTTGTGCTTTTTCTATCTAATTTACATCCAGCAAAATCAGCATCTGAATATCCTAATAAATTAATTTGTGAGTCCTTAGAGTACCATAGCCCTATAGTTTGTGTACCATTTAAGTATCTAAGGATTCTTTTAACAGCATTCAAATGAGATTCCTTAGGATTAGATTGATATCTAGCACATAAGCAAACACTAAACATGATATCAGGCCTACTTGCAGTTAGATATAATAATGAGCCAATCATACCTCTATAGTATTTTAAGTCTACGCTTTTACCTTCATCATCCTTGTCAAGCTTACTTGAGGGACTCATTGGTGTGCCAATTGGTTTGCAGTTCTCCATTCCAAATCTTTTGAGTAGTTCCTTGGTGTACTTGCTTTGGGTGATGGAGATTCCCTCTTTTGATTATTTAATTTGGAGTCCGAGGAAGAAGGTGAGTTCTCCCATCATGCTCATCTCGAACTCTCCCTGCATAAGCTTAGCAAAGTCTTGACAAAGGGATTCATTAGTAGACCCAAAAATTATGTCATCAACATAAATTTGTATAATTAGCATATCATTTTGGTTTCTTTTAATAAATAGGGTTGTATCTACATTGCCTCTTGAGAAATCATTATTTAGTAGAAATTTGCTTAGCCTTTCATACCATGCTCTAGGTGCTTGTTTTAGACCATATAAAGCTTTATTTAATCTAAAGACATGATTGGGAAAAGCATGATTTTCAAATCCAGGGGGTTGTTCTACATATACTTCTTCAGAAATATATCCATTCAAAAATGCACTTTTAACATCCATTTGAAATAGTTTGAATTTCATAAAGCAAGCATAAGCAAGTAGAAGTCTAATGGCTTCTAATCTAGCAACAGGTGCAAAGGTTTCATCAAAATTAATTCCTTCTTCTTGATTATATCCCTTAGCAACCAGTCTTGCTTTATTTCTAATTACATTTCCATGCTCATCTAATTTGTTTCTAAAGACCCATTTTGTGCCAATTATTGAATAATCTTTAGGTCTTTTCACTAAGGTCCAAACATTATTTCTTTCAAATTGATTAAGTTCTTCTTGCATAGCATTAATCCAGTTATGATCATTTTCAGCTTCTTCAAAAGTTTTAGGTTCAAGTTGAGATACAAAAGCACAAAGATTAAGTACATCTCTAAGTGAAGAACGTGTTTTTACCCCATGCATAGGATCACCAATTATTAACTCCTTAGGTTGGTTGTGAACATACCTCCATTCCTTGGGTAAGTCATTTGTACCTTGAGGTTGTTCTTGAATTTCTTCACCTTTCTCATTTTGTTTGTCTTCTTGATCCTTGTCTTCTGGAGTTGCTGAATTTTTCAGAGTGATCTCCTTCATACCTTCTATTAGTGGATCTGCATCATCAACACCCTCATTCTTCCTTGAAGGAAGATCGTTAGATTCATCAAAGACAACATGTATGGACTCCTCAACTATTAAAGTTCTTTTGTTGAAAACTCTAAATGCTTTACTAGTGGAGGAGTAACCTAAAAAGATTGCTTCATCTGATTTTGCATCAAATTTACCAAGTTTTTCTTTTCCATTATTTAATACAAAACATCGGCAACCAAAGACATGAAAATATGCAATATTTGATTTTCTTCCTTTCCAAAGTTCATAGGGGGTTTTCTTTAAAAATTGTCTAATTAAAGCACGATTTAAAATGTAACATGCTGTGTTAATAGCTTCCGCCCAAAAATATCTTGGAAGGTTGCTTTCACAAAGCATGGTACGGGCCATTTCTTCTAAGGTTCTATTTTCCTTTCAACTACCCCATTTTATTGAGGTGTCCTAGGAGCAGAGAAGTTATGGCCAATTCCATTTTCATCACAAAAATTTTCAAAATCTTGATTTTCAAATTCAGTTCCATGATCACTTCTAATATTTTGAATTGAAAACCCTTTTTCATTAGTGACTTTTCGATGAAATTTAGTGAAAATTTGAAAAGTTTCATTTTTGTGAGCTAAAAAGAAAACCCAAGTAAAATGAGAGTAATCATCTATTATTACAAATTCATATCATTTTCCTCCTAGACTAGTGGTTCTTGTTGGTCCAAATAAATCCATATGTAAGAGCTCTAAAGGTCTAGAAGTTGAAACAGTATTTTTGGATTTAAATGATACTCTAGTTTGTTTACCTAATTGGCATGCATCACAAATTCTATCCTTTTCAAAATTCAATTTTGGCAAACCGAGAACTAAATCCTTTTTGATTAATTTTGAAAGAGAATGCATGCTAATATGTGCAAGTCTACGATGCCACAGCCAACTAGTCTCATTTATTTTAGCATTTAAGGAAACTAGGCATTGCATGTCTAATTTAGTTAAATCATTCAAGTCTACCATATAAATATTGCCAAGCCTATGTCCTATAAATTTAATGCCATCGTTAATAGGACTCGTCACAATGCAAACAGATGATTCAAAACTTACTTTATACCCTTTATCACAGAATTGACTAATGCTAAGTAAGTTATGCTTTAAACCTTTAACTAATAAAACATTCTCAATGTATTTGGAGAGAGTGATACCAATGTTACCTATCCCGATGATCTCTCCTTTGCCATTATCTCCAAAGGTGACCATCCCTCCATCCTTAGCATCAAGCGTGATGAATTGTGATTCATCACCAGTCATGTGTCTCGAGCATCCACTGTCAAGATACCATTTCCTGTTTCCTTCTTGGGATGCTAGACACACCTGCAAGCAAAGATCAAGTTTCTGTCTTAGGTACCCAAGCTTTCTTGGGTCCTTTCAGGTTAGTCAGAATGGTTTCTTTTGGAACCCATATTTTCTTTGTGTTTGCATATTTGTTAATAAGATATGTATATGATTTATGTCCTATTCTTCCACATTTAAAACAAGTAATATTTGTAGACTTGTTACTTGAATAATTTACATAAATATCCTTCAGAAATTTTTGTTTCTTCAGGGGTTTAGAACCAAGTCCAGCCTTATCATATATAGCTTTCTGATTTTCAAGGATCATATTTAGTTTGTTTGAACTTAAGGTGAACTTATCTACTATAGATTTCAGCTTGTTCATTTCATCCTTTAAGTTTTGATTTTCTTGAATCAAGGTGAATTTTTCAATTGAAAGATTTTCAGCTTGTTTCACTAAGGACTGATTTTCCAATTTCAGCTCTTTGTTTTTCTTCCCTAGTTTCTTTAATTCATCAATTGAATCATAGAATGCTTCATGCAATTCTTCAAAAGTAAATTCACTAGTGGATTCAGAAGTTACCTCATTTTCATGTGCCATCAGGCACAGATTGGCTTGTTCTGTTGAGGTTTCCTCGTCGAAGCTTGAGTCATCACTCACACTCCAGGTCGCCATCATTGCCTTCTTTTTGAACTTCTTTGGATCTTTCTTCAATTGTGGACATTCGGATCTGAAATGTCTGGCTTCTTGCACTCGTAGCATATAGGGGGTTGATCTTTCTCCTTTTCTTTGCTTTGATCCCCTTTTGTGAATTTCTTTCTCATCCCCTGTTTCCTTTTTCTTAGAAACTTCTTAAATTTCTGGGTGATGAGAGCCATCTCTTCATCCTGTTCTTCATCTTCAGATTCATCCGTTTCATAATCAGGCGAAGTTGTGGATTTGAGGGCAATGGTTCTTTTCTTTTTGATTTCATCCTCTTGATGTTGCTTCATGCTAAGTTCATGAGTCATCAAGGATCCAAGAAGCTCTTCTAGAGGTAGAGTGTTCAAGTCCTTTACTTCTTGGATGGCAGTCACCTTGGCTTCCCAAGTTCTTGGTAGTGACCTGAGAATCTTCCTTACAAGTTCACTGTTAGTATAAGATTTGCCAAGACTCTTTAAACCATTGATTATATCAGTAAAACGAGTAAACATAGCAGTTATGGACTCATCATGCTCTATTTTGAACAATTCATATTTATGTACAAGCATATTTTTTTTAGACTCTTTTACTTGATTTGTTCCCTCATGGGTTACTTCTAACCTATCCCATATTTCTTTAGCAGATGCACAAGTAGAAATGCGATTAAATTCACTTGCATCTAGTGCACAATAAAGAATATTCATGGCTTTGGCATTTAATTGTGCCAATTTCTTGTCAACCTCATCCCATTCTTTCTCGAGTTTGGTTGATTCCTCACCATCTATAATCTTGGTGGGTGTGTGAGGACCATTCACTATGATACTCCACATATCATAGTCAAGTGCTTGTATGAAAATCTTCATCCGAGCTTTCCAATAGGTGTAATTAGACCCATTGAAAAGTGGAGGTCGGTTTGTTGATTGCCCCTCGGCTAGAGAAGTACCAACATGGGTTGTCATAGATCTTTGGCTCTTTGATTATTAGATCAAAGAAGGGCTAGAGCACCGGCTCTGATACTACTTGTTGCCCAGCTATGCAATCCAAGAGGGGGGGTGAATTGGGTTTCTAAAAATTTTAAGCCCAACCGATTACTTAATTAATTTCTTATAATGAACAAGACAAAGATTTTAATTCAATATTAAATACCTAAAGCAGGAATGCAAGAATATAATAAAGATATAAAGTAAAGCGATAAAGCACACCATAAACACAAGGATTTATAGTGGTTCGGTGCTAACCTTGCACCTACATCCACTCCCCAAGATCCTACTTGGAAATTTCAATCCACTATCCTTTGTATTCAACCCGAATACAAAACATCGGAAACTCCGACACTAGCTATCCCCAGCTAGATCACTTGTTTCCCGGGTACAAGTAAACCCAAAACACTCCAATTTCAGGTTCGGATCAATCTTTCCTTGTTTTGAAAATCTTCCAAAAACAAGAACAAAAACTCACAAAGAGTAAGAATATTTAGAGCACAGATTAATACAATAACAGCTCCTTCAATGAGCAAATATAACAATAAAAACTTTACTCAAATGAAGAACCCCTTTTTCTGGATTTTCTCAAAGTGGATGAATGCTTGAACGAATGCTTGAGAAGAGGTTGATTGTTGATTGAAGATCTCTTGAAAGCTTTGAACGATCTCTAGATCAAGGTTGAAACAATAGGCTTGAAGAATTCTCTCCTTGAAAGCTCTTGCTTTTCTCTTTCACACTCTCTCTGGTATATTGTGGATCCTCTCTCTTTTTCTTTTTGGATTTTTCGTTGATCTCAGGCTTTTTTGTGCAGATTTCGGATCCTCTCTTCTGTTCTTCTCCTTTTTGATTTCATGTTTGATCCGCTATTTAATCTGCAATTTCTTTCATCATTTAAAGCATTTTGTAGCATTAGAAGCAAGAGAAAATAATTTAGGTAGATAAAGAGCCGTTAGAGCAATTTTAGGAAGCATAAATGGCAATTAAAATGGACAAAAAAATAGCCGTTGCTGACATTTTCCGTCGCAGGGGTCGACTCATGAGTCGACTCATGCATCAGGAGTCGACTCATGAGTCGACTTCTATTGCACAGACCAGAAGGTCTGATTTCTGGATTTTTCGGCTCAAATCAGCAGAGGTCGACTCATGAGTCGACTCATGCCTTGTGGGTCGACTCATGAGTCGACTCATAGGTCGTGCCAAGTCAAAAATCCAACGTGCCATGGAATTTTTGCGTGCCAAACAGCTCACAGTGCCATGAGTTGACTCATGAGTCGACTCATGCACTTCAAACCTTCATAACTTCAAAAATATAAGTCCAAATATAATAAAATTTTCACCAATAGTTTACAAATCATTTGTTCTATCAAATAATATTATCAAATCAGAATTTTAGTGAAATTACGATTTTGCCCTTGAAGAGCATAAGGACTTTTTCATTTTAAAATTATTTGTATCCCTTCAATCTGCTTTGTAATCATCAAAATCAATCTAGGAGCAACACCCTCCATCCGGTCTAAGTGTAATCGGGCCTTCAACTTTACTCCTGTTAGGGCAAGGTCTCCTCCTGTCCCTAACAGGGCTGTGGGGGCACATATGGGCGTTGCAGGGCCTCTCCCCCCATCCGGTCTAAGTATAACCGGGCCTTCGACTTTGCTCCTGTTAGGGCGAGGTTCTCCTCCTGTCCCTAACAGGGCTATGGGGGTACATATGGGCATTACAGAGCCTCTCCTCCCATCCAATCTAAGTGTAACCGGGCCTTCGATTGTGTCGAGATGAGGTTCTCCTCCTGCTCCCGACATGGTTTGTTTCGATTGTCCTGTCGATATAGGCTCGTGCCAAGAGAGAAGACATGTGGATATAAAATTTTTATTTAAAGTAAAGTTATCGGTAATACATTCATAAATTTTTCGAGCTCCATGGTCGCGGGAGGTCTGCTCCTCCGAGCTCCTTGAGGTACTAAGTTTCGGACAGGACTACCTCCTTGACTTCGTATGGGCCTTCCCAATTTGGGGCAAGCTTTCCTCTATCCTGAGGTTGCGAGACAGCGGCTCGTCGAAGCACTAGGTCTCCCACTCTAAAGATTTTGTTTTTGACCCGGGAGTTGTAATACCGAGCAACTTTCTGTCGGTAGGCTGCCATCCGAACTTGAGCTACCTCCTGCTTTTTTTCTAACAAGTCGAGGTTGGCTTTAAGGCCTTGTGAATTGTGATGTTCGTTGAATGCCACAACTCGTGCCGATGGGAGTTTGAGCTCAATTGGGATAACAGCCTCCGTTTCGAAGGCTAGAGCGAAGGGGGTCTCCCCCGTGGGCAATCTTTGGGTAGTTCGGTATGCCCACAACACATGATAAAGTTCATCTGCCCAAGTTCCCTTCGCTTTTTCGAGCCTTGTCTTGATTCCTTGCAGCAGAGTTCTGTTGGTCACTTCGGCTTCGCCGTTGGCCTGAGGATGGGCTACCGATGTGAAGTTATAGGAGATGTTTAGGTCTTCACAAAATTTGGCGAATCTCGCTCCCGTAAATTGCCGCCCATTATTAGTGATTAGGGTCCTCGACAGGCCGAACCTGCAAACGATTGACTTCCAGACAAAGTCTTGCACTTTAGCTTCTGTGATTTTCGCCAGTGGTTCGGCTTCAACCCACTTGGTGAAATAGTCAATTACTACCAGGAGGAACTTCCTCTGCCCCGACGCCACAGGAAAGGGTCCAAGGATATCCATTCCCCATTGTGCAAATGGCCATGGGGCGCTCAAGGGTGTAAGCTCGGAGGCAGGCTGTCTCTTGTTGGCATATCTCTGACATCGGTCACACTTTCTGACGTATTCAATGGAGTCACGATACATTGTCGGCCAGTAGTACCCTTAGCGGAGCAACTTGTGGGATAAGGATCTAGCCCCCAGATGGCTTCCGCAGATTCCTTCGTCACCTCCCACAAGGCATAGTCAGCTTTCGAAGGTCGGAGACATTTTAAAAGGGGCAAAGAGTATGATCTCTTGTACAACTTGTCCTCGTAAAGGATGTATCGGGAGGTTTGATTTCTGAGCTTCTGAGCCTCTTTTGCATCATGAGGGAGAATCCCGTCTCTGAGATATGCCACCAGTGGGTCGATCCAACTGGGTTCATGGCCAATTTCCATCACGGACCGTGATTCTTCCGTACTTGGGCACTCCAGAACTTCAAAGAGAACACCCTTGGGCAATTCAGTCGGAGCCAGCATAGCCAACTTGGAGAGAAGATCGGCCCTGGTATTTTTTGTTCTTGGAATCTGCCTGATGTTGAAGCTACTAAAGGAGGGGATGAGCTCCTTTATCTTTTCAAGATATTTAGCCATGCTGTCCTCCCATGCTTCGTAGTTTCCACTGACTTGTCTCACTACCAATTGGGAGTCGTTGTAAACTTGGAGCCAATCTACTCCTAATTCTTTGGCGATCCTCAATCCTGCGACCAGAGCTTCGTATTCTACTCGATTGTTCGTTGTGAGAAATTCGAAGTGCAGTGCGTACTCCGTGATGATCCCCTCCAGACTGATCAAAATCAGACCCGCACCTGCGCCCGACATGTTGGAGGATTCGTCCACATAAAGGGCCAAAAGTAGTCAGGGGGGTCTGTTTCTTCTTCAGAGGGGTTCAGTCAGGACTTCAAGTCGTCAACTTCGCCTTGTTCAGGCTCGGCCTCCTTCGAGATAGTGTATTCTACTATAAAATCTACCAATATCTGGGCTTTTACTGTCGGCCTAGGTTGATAGTTGATGTCAAATTCTGTGAGCTCGATCGCCCATTTTGCTATCCTCTCGGAAGCATCTGCCCGGTGCAGAATTGCCTTAATCGGCTGGTCGGTGAGCAACGTTACGATGTGCCCTTGAAAGTAAGGTCGGAGCCTCCAGACTGCAATCAACAAGGCGTAAGTTAGTTTCTCTAATTTCGTATACCTGATTTCGGCATCTCTCAACACGTGACTGATGTAGTAGATCAGTCGTTGGATTTTTGCTTCTTCCCTGACAAGAACTGCTGCGAGGGCCATAGGGGAGACCGCCAGGTACAAGAACAACTCCTCCCCAGACTCGGGCTTCATCAATAGCGGAGGCGAGCTGAGGTAGCTTCTTAATTCTTCGAACGCCTGTTGACACTCAATGGTCCAACAGAAGTTCTTCGGCCGCTTCAGGGTTTGGAAAAAGGGTAAGCACCGTTCAGCCGACCTCGCAACGAAGCGATTCAGGACTGCCACCCTCCCTGTAAGATGTTGAACCTCTTTTATCGACTTCGGGGCGGCCATCTCCTGGATGGCATGAATTTTCTCTGGATTGGCTTCAATCCTGTGCCCCGATACCATGAAGCCCAGGAACTTCCCCGAGGTCACTCCGAAAGCACACTTAGTCGGGTTCAGCTTCATCTTATATCTTTGGAGGGCACCGAAGGTCTCCTCGAGGTCGGCAATGTGGTTCATTGAAGATTTGCTTTTCACGAGCATGTCATCCACGTAGACCTCCATGTTGCAGTCGATCTGCTCCTTGAAGATTTTGTTCACCATCTGCTGATAGGTCGCACCTACATTTTTGAGGCTGAAAGGCATGACCCTGTAATAGTAAAGACCACGGTTAGTAATGACAGCAGTCTTTTCTTCATCTTCTGGTGCTATTCTAATTTGATTATAGCCAGAGAATACATCCATAAAGGTGAGAAGCTCATGGCCCGAGGTTGCATCCACCAGTTGATCAATCCTGAGTAGAGGGTAGCTGTCTTTTGGCAGGCTTTATTCAGCTTTTTGAAGTCTATACACATCCTCCACTTACCGTTTGCCTTTTTGACTAGGACAACATTGGAAATCCAGTCAGGATAATTGACCTCTCTAATGAATTTGGCTTTTAGGAGTTTATCCACTTCCTCGGCTATCGCTTTTTGCCTTTTCGATGCATGACCCCGAATTTTTTCTTTCATCGGTCGATGCTTCGGATCAACAGCTAGAGATGTTCCATGACCTCTGCGTCAATCTCCGGCATGTCCGCTGGAACCCAAGCAAAAACGTCTGCATTCTTTCGTAGGAAATCAATGAGCTGCGTCTGCACCTCTTCCCCCAAGTTGGAGCCGATCTTCACCATATGCTCTGTATTCCAATCATTCAAAGGGATCGAAACCAGATCTTCGATTGGCCCATCCCTTTCCTCAGCGAGATCATCGCGGGCGTCCAATCCATCAACCGGACAGAGGTCAGATTGGTCACTTCTTTGCAAGGCTATGCTGTAGCAGTGTCTGGCCAGGGCTTGGTCTCCCTTGACTTCTCTGACCCCCTGGTTAGTAGGGAACTTCAATTTCAGATGGTAGGTCGATATCACGGCCCGGAGGGTGTTGAGGCCAGGTCGGTCGAGGATTGCGTTGTAGGCTGATGGCACCTTCACCACCAGGAAATCCACCAAAGCCCTGGACTGTCTTGGATATCGACCCGCAGCTACAGTCAAAGTTATTACCCCCTCCACCGGGATAGCATCACCGGTCAACCCTACCAGGGGGGGAGCTAATCGGCCCCAAACGATCGTCAAGGATGGATATTTATGAGAAGGCATCGTAAAATAAAATATCGGCCGAACTTTCATTATCGACAAGAATGCGGCGCACATCGTAATTAGCTATATTTAAAGAAACTACAACCGCATCGTTATGAGAGAATTGAACTCTCCGAGCATCTTCCTCAGTAAAGGTTATGGATTCCTCAATCCTTTGCCGCTTGGGAGGTCCGACCAATACACCGGTTGTTCCCTGTCAGGATTCTCCCGAGATGGTGTTGGTGAAATCGGTCGGAGGCCGATCATCGGACTGCTCCATGCCGACTGCTATCGTCAGAGGAAGAGGAGCCTGAGAAATCGAAGATGGGGCCGAGGCTTGCGAAACCCACTGAGATCTGGCCGCGGAGGTCATCGACCGCCTAGAGGATGCCCTTCTGGGAGGCATCAGGAGGAGATCAGGCAGGAAATTGGAGGAGAGGATGTCGGAGAAGATGACTGGAGGCGGTCCCGTTGAGCGCTCCTTTAAGAACAAGGGTACTATGAAGACACAGCGCCCTTCCTCTAGCGCCAATCCTGTTGGTGCAAAAATCTGCCGGCGTCGGAGAAGCTAGAGTCGAGGGAGTCACGGTCGCCGTCGGGACCTGCAAAGGAAGTCTAAACCAGAGTTGGGGGTGCTCTGGCAAGATCCTCTGATGCTCAAGTCAGTTCTCTGCCTCAATAAGAATGGAGTGCTCGAACGAGAATTTTAGCAGAGTTTTGAGATAGAAATTAGAGCTTAGAGAATAACGTATCTGGGGTCCCCCTTTTTATAGGCAGAGGGTGCAACAGACTGATAGCGACGTTTGTAACCGTCTGGTTATGGGCCACTCGGGGCCAGAAGGAGTTTGTTAAGAAGAGTAGTGGAGTGGAATCGTGGCCATCACCGTGGCCTGCCACGTGGAGCCTGTTGCGGAGAGTGGAGCAGAGTCGTGGCCATTACTGTGGCCTGCCAGGGAGTGATGGAGCCGTGCAGAATCCATCGCAGGAAGTGGAGCAGAGTTGTGGCCATTATTGTGGCCTGTCAGGGAGTGATGGAGCTGCGCGGAATCCATCACAGAAAGTGGAGCAGAGTCGTGGCCATTATTGTGGCCTGCCAGGGAGTGATGGAGCCACGCGAAATCCATCGTAGGGAGTGGAGCAGAGTTATGGCCATTACTGTGGCCTGCCAAAAAGTGGTGGAACTGCGTGAAATCCATCGCAGAAAGTGGAGCAGAGTTGTGACCATTACTGTGGCCTGCCAGGGAGTCCAGGCCTATCGGCTGAAGCTCGGTTGAGGTGTCTGGCGGAGAGAGGTAGCTATCCATCTGAGAGGAGCTCGAATGTTGCTGACGAGCCTTCTAACGTTGGGTGCCTTGGGTGTTAATACTGTAGGTGAGGGCCATTTGCTGTAGGAGCTCGTTCGAAATCTATCCGCTACAGGAGTTCGATCAGAGTCCGATCTCCATAGAAGCCCGAATGGGGATCATTTGTCAAGGAAACTCGATCGAAGCCTGCCTGCAATGAAAATTCGAAAGGAATTCATCCACAATGGGAGCTCGGGTGAAGGCTTACAGTGAAAATCCAGTGCGGACCGCTTGTAGTAGAAATTTGAAGTAGACCGCTTGTAGCAGAAGCTTAGAGTAGATCACTTGCGGTAGAAGTTCGGAGTCCGACCTTTGTAGGAGTTCGGATGAGGTCTACCTGCAACAGGAGTTCAGGGCGGAAGTCCGGCTCCCGTAGGAGCCCGGATGAAGACTACCTGCAGCCGAAGTTCGGGGAAGAAGTCTGGCTCCTGTAGGAGTCCGGATGAAGACTACCTGCAGCTGCAGTTCGGGGAAGAAGTCTGACTCCCGTAGGAGCTCGGATGAAGACTACCTACAGCCGGGGTTCGGGGAAGAAGTCTGACTCCTGTAGGAGCTCGGATGAAGGCTACCTGCAGCCAGAGTTTGGGGAAGAAGTCCGGCTCCCGTAGGAGTCCGGATGAAGACTACCTGCAATCGGGGTTCGGGGAAGAAGTCCGGCTCCCATAGGAGCTCGGATGAAGGCTACCTACAGTCGGAGTTTGGGGATGAAGTCCGGCTCCCGTAGGAGCCCGGACGAAGTCTAGAAGGTGGTCGACCACCGCAGAAACTTGGGTGGAGTCCGTCCGTCGTGGAGAATCCGGTCGATGCTGGTGGGAGTTTATCCATTGACAGAACTTGGAAATGTTGCAGAGGCTCGACCACCGGAGAGGTTCGAAAAGATGTCGCCGAAGGTCGGACGTCGGTAGAATCCCTGGAGGGTCACTCCTGACACGAACTTCGGCTGGGGGGTATTTTATATCCAACAGTTACATTGATTGATTCAAAAATTTATTTTTATGCTATCGATTTAGGTTCAAACCTATGGGGTCATACTTAAAAAAATTTTCTGACTGATCATGTGGCTGATCAATGATTGAGAATCATTTAAAGGCTTAATCATCAAATCGATTGATGATTAATCTTATGCAAAAGTTATAATAAATTAATTCATCAAGTATTAGTAAATTAATAAAAAATTAATTAATAATTAGATTACTGATTAGCTTAATTTGATTGAGTAAAGAAGATTAAATAAAATCTAATTTAATTAGATTCAATTATGTTTGACCCGATTAGGTTATAAGATGATTAATCGCTAAAGGAGAATTATCCCTGATTTGATCAGAACTTTGGTTCAATCAATTTTTAATTTGATTGAGATTTGATTATAAAATTAAGAACCTAGTTTGATGGGATTTTATATACTTTATTTGGGCTAAACCAGATATGATTTAGTTTGGATTCAAATAAGAAAACCTAGAGTCTATATAGGATTGGACTCTTCCTCCCCATGCGCCTCCCACTTTGACGCCAACTTTCTCCATGCTCAAGAGGTTTTTGCATGAGATTTTTTCATGTCAAAAAAGCCCTTTGCCCTCCCTTTCTTTATGCCAAGTCTGATTTGGTTTTGATAAAAGGAAGGTTTTGAAATTGGATTTCAAAATATTCCTTATCAAGAGAATCTATTCTTATCCAAATCACTCCACATGCCAACTTATTTTTTCTCCTTATGTGTGTGATATTTTGAGAAGGATTTTTATCATGAGAAATTAGATTAGGATCTAATTTCATATGAAAAAATAAAAGAAGGGATGTCCCTTATTTCTTTTGGGGCATGAAATTTGTGGAAGGGCGACATATCTTAAAAAGTCCAAGACTCTTAGGACTCTTCACCCAACCCTATTACACACCAATAAAAAGGGGTCTATTTTTCACTTTTGTACATGTAAGAGACTAGAGAAGGAGTTCTCCATGTTGAGGGGCTTTGGGGCATGGTTCTTGGCATGAAAAAAAGGAGAGTCCTCTCTCTTGAGGTGTGCACAAAACCTAGTCGTCTAGGGTTTCTACCTCAAGGTTTGGGAAGAGAGAAAAATAAGGGAGAAAATAATTTCTTCTTCATTTTTCTTTCACCTCTTCATCTCCTCCAGAAGTCTATCTTCAATCTCTAAAAAGATTTTAGAGATTTAAAGAAGGAATCCGATCAGCCAAGAAGAAGGTCTTCATGCGAGCTAGCACTCCCAAGAAGACTGATCAGATTGGAGCTTCGAGTGGACTTTCTGTAGAGGTCGGATGCGTGTGCGGCTGTGAGCAACCAGCAAAAATCATCCTTACTATGTCTCTTAGGAGCAGCGATCATCGACCCATCCTCAGGTATCAAGTTCTGAACTCAAATAGAAGTAGATCTGATCTACTGTTCAAATCCATGCATGCATATTTTATCATATGATTATTTCAGATTTTATATGCAACATATCATGTCATATATCCTAGAGTAGGTTGATTTGATGATTAGATCATATGCATATTAGATTAATTTGATTAATCTAATTATTTTTTACTGTAATTTATTTCAAAAAAATTTTGAAATACATGCATAAAATTGCCTACGTTTACCAACAACCATAGCTCTTACTAAACAGTCTAGGTCTCATCAGAAGTCTAAGCATATTAAGCAGCGGTATCACATCATATATATGACTATCTCAAAAAGAGATGTATCGAGATGCAGACAGTAAACTCCATGGATAATGTAGCAAACCCACTAACTAGGCTGCTTAGCCAATAAAAGACTGAAGCCCACCTTGAGATGGGGCTTAGGTATGTGACAGATTGGTTTAGTGCAAGTGAAAGATTATTAGATATATATCCTAGAAGTCAATCTAGCTGATACATTATTCTTCCTAGGATATAGTTTTATACTTGATCTTATTATTTATTAATAAAATTGTATAGTTTATTTTTATTCATGTTGTGTAAGTATTTATGAATCATTCAAGAGATTAATAAGAAGATGATATATATTCTCAAGAGTTGAGAATTTGAGGTATGTATCATTGGTAATTAATTCTTAAATCACTTTCGATCGATGGATCATTATGAAGATCGTGATTGATCTGATAAGATTAATACATGGATCACTTTCCTTTAGATAGACGAATCTTAAGTCTATAGGTTGGGGACACTGAAAGAAGAGTGCAGGTGGTTGTTAGAGAATAAGAAAATTAAGCATAACTAATACGTTTGAGAGGTCACTTAGATGTCTACTCATTCATTAATAAATTTTTTTATGCTGTAGTAGTGTGACTGGTTCTTTGACCGACGGTGCCTCGGCCATTCACAATGAGATTGCTATAGTTTGACTTTATATATACTTGATCTCTAGCTATATGATTTTTGTAGTGTATATTAGCTGCAGTAGATTCATTGTAGGAGTTGGATATATATATAGATAGGATATATCGATCTTAATAGATAAAGAATAATCCTATCTGATTTATGAGACTGAGTTCTGAAGACCATGATCACAGCAGTGTGAATAATGGAAAAGGATTTTCATAAGATTTCATAATATGAACTCAACTTGAATAAATCTCACATATGATAGATGATGAAAAACCACCTTTTTCCTTTGTAGACTGAGAGAAACTTTCTCAAGATTTTCTAGATGAGTCAAATCATATTTGGCTCAGTAGAGATAGAAAAGATTACACGAAGAGAAAGTTAGGCTAAATCGTGTGCTAGCACAATTTTTTTGAACCTAATTGGATCTTATCCAAATCAATTGGGTTAGCCCAATTGATAACATCCAGACCCTAATCCATGTTTGTATGACCCAGTTAGGTTCAATTCCGTATGGTAATGAGACATGTTGTGATCTCATCATTGACATCATCGAAACTCCTTTCGATGGATCAGAACTCTTCTGATTCAGATAATTAGAATGATCGATCATCAATATCATTCTAATTACTTTCAAAATCCATCAGTGACACCTAGCAGTATGTGGTGGCAACCCATCAGAACTGAAGGCGAACCTCTCAGTGCAGCTACCTGTGTTATTGAGTCCTCTATCATGAGTCCCAACTGAATTAGGGTTAAGGTGAACTCGTCAAACCCAACATCAGTCATATGAATCAATCGATCAATCCGAGTCTGATGTGAAACCCTAATAAAAAAATTTTTTTCATTATTTCACTCTACCATGGCCATGGGCTTAAGGACTCAATCTTTCGATCATCATAGGACTACTCCTCTTCTCTACCGAGGTTGATAGATCCCATCTTGGTGTGACCTAGTTCTTACAATGAATATACTATAGCCAACATACACCTCAGGATTCTGAATGGCTAGGAGATCGAGTTATGGTGTAGTCAAACTATAACACACTCAAGGTGAACTGTCGATGCATCTCAGGTCAAAGAACTAGACACACAACTGCAGCATCGAGCTAGTCATCGACGAGAAGGTAGACTTCCTTATGATTACTCGATATGGTCACGCTCAGTACTCTCGTTCTCAATGAATACATGTACTCTTGCTCTGGTGTCTCCACATCGTAGACTCAAGATACATCTACCCTAAGAAAGCGATCGTACACCAACCTTCCGGATCGATCACCATCCTCATAATGATCCTATAGTCAGGAGCTATTTATGAGTAAGTTATGTAAATTCATGTCTTAAATTTTCAACTCTTAAAAATATGAATTGACATTCCTACTAACTCAAAGGATGTATCACAGACACAATGTACACAATGTGATAGAAGAATAACCCATTTATTGATTTATAGTCAAAATTATAAATTTGCCCTTAGATTTGTACAGGAATGTGTCAGCCAATCTGGCATCTAGGGCACACATCTAACAAACTCTCATTTGACCTAATGCCAATTGGCTACATATCTAAGTTCCATCTTCTCAAGGTGGGCTTCAATCTTTTGCTGGCTTAATGGCTTTGTTAGTGGGTCTGCCATATTATCTGTGGAGTCGACTCTCTTGACCTCGACATAACCCTTTTCGAGGTAATCACAGATCAAATAGAATCACCGCTCAATGTACTTGGACTTCTGGTAAGACCTTGGCTCCTTAGCTAGGGCTATAGCACCATTATTATCGTAGTAAAGAGGTATGGCATCCGATGACATCACTCCAAGCTCTGCGGCAAACTTCTTATACCAGAATGCCTCCTTCGCAGCTTCCGATGCAGCAATATACTCTGCCTCCATGGTGAAATCAGCAATCACCGTCTGCTTGGAACTCTTCCAGCTAATTCACCACCATTGTAAATGAACAGACTCCCAAATATCGACTTTCGATCATCTATATCAGACATAAAGTCTGAGTCTGTATATCCCTGAATCTGGAGTTCATCATTCTCAAAAACTAGAAACATATCCTTAGTCCTTCTCAAGTACTTAAGGATACATTTCATAGAAGTCCAGTGCTCTTCACCTGGATTTGACTAATATCTACTTGTGACACTCACAGCATGGGCTATATCAGGTCATGTACATAGCATGGCATACATGAGGCTCTCTATTGTCGAAGCATAAGAGATCTTGCTCATGCGTTCAATCTCCTCAGGTGTGCTAGGGCACATCTTCTTGGAGAGATGAATGCCATGTTTAAAAAGTACTAAACCTCTTTTGGAGTTTTCTATGCTAAACCTTTTTAGCATCTCCTCTATGTACATCTTCTGTGAAAGTTCGAGCATCCTATTTGGTCTATCTCTATAGACCTTAATACCCAGCATAAAGGATGCCTCGCCTAGATCTTTCATAGAGAACTCCTTAGACAACCATACTTTGACTGAGGTCAACATGGGAATGTCATTCCCAATTAGGAGGATGTCATCTACGTACAATACGAGGAAGACAACCGCACTCCCACTGACCTTTTTGAACACATATGGTTCCTCCTCGTTCTTGATGAAACCAAACATTTTGATCACATCATTGAAACGAGTATTCTAGCTCTGAGATGCTTGCTTAAGTCCATAAATGGACTTTTGCAGCTTGCAGACCTTGTGATCATCATCACTGGATGTGAAACCAAGTAGCTGTTCCATATAGATATCTTCCTTAAGATGTCCATTTAAGAATGTCGTTTTCACGTCCATCTGCCATATTTTATAATCGAAATAGGCTGCAACAGCAAGCAATGTGCGGATGGATTTTAGCATGGCTACGGACGAGAAGGTATCCTGATAGTCAATGCCTTCACGCTGACTATAACCTTTCGCTACGAGCCTAGCCTTGAATGTCTCTACATTCCCATCTGCATCTATCTTTCTCTTGAAAATCTATTTACACCCAATAGGTACAATACCTTCAGGTGGATCTACCAAAGTCTAGACTTGGTTTGAGTGCATCGAGTTAATTTTTGATCTCATTGCCTCTAACCATTTCTCAGAGTCGATATCTGATATCACCTCATCATAGGTCTTGGGATCTTCACCATGAACCCTCATTTTTTGTGAGGAACATTTTCTCTACATCCTCTTGAATGGTACCTAATTTCCTTTTAAGAGGATGAAAAACCCTAATCGATCTACGAGGTGGAAGAGGTTGTGTTAGGACTGGTTCTGATTGATTTGGTTCCTCAGGTTTTTTAGCTCGTTGCTCTTGGGAGACATTCTCCTTGAGCTTAATTATTCTTCCGATGCCACCATCTTAAATAAACTATTTTTCAAAAAAAATAGCATTTCGACTTACAATCACATTGTGGTCTTCCGAAATATAAAAATAGTATCCTAATGACTCTTTAGGATATCCTATGAACCGAGCTCTAAAAGACCTGAACTCTAACTTGTTCGTCTGCTATCTCTTGATATGAGCCGGACAACCCTAAATTCTGAGATGATTCAGACTTGACTTCTTACCATGCCATATCTCATACGGTGTGGTAGGAATGGTTTTAGAGGGAACCCTATTCAATACATAAATTGCTATCATGAGACAATGTCCCCAAAAAAATTCAGGGAGGTCCGTGAAGCTCATCATGGAACGGACCATATCTCCATTCTAAAACTCCATTGAGTTGAGGCATTCCAGGTGGAGTCTATTGAGAGACTATACCATTATCCTTAAGATAGTCTAGGAATTTCTGACTAAGGTATTCACCTCCTCGATCTGATCGAAGAACCTTAATGGGCTTTCCTGTTTGTTTTTCTACCTCATGTTTGAATTTTTTGAACCTTTCAAAAGCTTCAGACTTGTGTTTCATTAGAAACACATATCCGTACCTAGCCATATCATCGATAAAGGTAATGAAGTAGACGTAGTTGCCTCTAACCGGCACATCAAATGGGCCGCACACATCCGTATGTACTAGGGCAAGTAGGTCTGTGGCCCTTTCCCCATGTCCCACAAAAGGAAGCTTGGTCATTTTGCCTTGAAGGCATGATTCATAAACTAGATATGACTCAAAAGTCAACGGACTCAATAGCTCGAATTTTTTCAATTTGTTAACTCTGTCTTCTGCTATATGACCTAGCCTTAGGTGCCACAGATACCTATTATTTAGACTATCTCTAGGCCTTTTAATTCCTATGGCATTCACATTTTACTCGATATTAAATACAGATACATCAACATATAACTGATAGAGACCATTAATAACAAAATCATTTGCAACTTTATTATTTTCATAAAAAATATTACAATGATCCTTATGAAAGCTAATCACATAGCCTTCTTGTGCTAAACATGAAACAGAAATCAAATTTCTGCTTGCTGTAGGCACATAATAATAGTCTCTTAAAACTAAATCTAATCCTAATGGTAATCGCAGAAGGTAGGTTTTCATGACCACAGCAGCAACTTTTGCTCCGTTCCCGACACGTAGTATCATCTTCCCATCCTTCAACCTCCTGCTCTTCTCAAGATCCTGCATAGAAGTACACAAATGAGCACTAGAACCAGAGTCAAGCACCCAACTGGATGCAGAAGAAATCGTAAGGTTAGATTCTAAAATGATCATACCTCCAGAAGGACCATCCTTCTTGTTCTTTAAGATGGCCAGGTACTGAGGATAGTTTCACTTCCAATGGCTGTCTGAGTGAAAATATTTTCCCTTATCAGCAGCCTTCTTCTTTGATTCTGTCTTCTTCTTCTTGCCATCCACTTTTTGCTTCTTCACAGACTTCTTTTTCTTTTCAAAAGACTTTCTCTTGGAAGAAATCCACTTCACAGTAAGAACTGAGCCTTTTGAACCCTTCATAGAAAGCTCAGCCGTAACCAACATGTTCATTAACTCAACCAAGGTACACAGCATCTTATGCATATGGAAGTTCATAATGAACTGACCATATGCATCGGACAAGGACTGAAGGATCACATCAATCTAAAAATCCTTGTCTAAGATGATACCGAGTTTTTCAAGCTCCTCAAGGTCCTTGATCATTGTCAAATAATGATCTTGGACTGACTGTCCATCACGCATCTTGACCTTAAAAAGTCTTTGATAGACTTGATACTTGGCCGCGCGACTCTGTTCACCAAACAACTCTTGCAGGTGAGCCAACATTTGGTAGGTAGTAAAAATATTCTCATGCTGGCGCTGCAGGTCATCATACATTGCACCCAACATGTAGCATCTTACTTTGTTATCATCATCCATCCATTTTTTTAAAGACACTCTCCATTCAGCAGTCGGATGTGCTGGCATGGCAGGTGGGTCCTGGTCCAAGACATGAGTCAATTTTTTAAAATTCAGAATAATTCTGTAGTTCCTCAATCAGTCTTTGAAATTGGGTCCAGTCAATCTGTGGGTGTCTAGTATTTTGGTCAGGGGGTTGGAGGTAGACATGTTTCCTGTAGAGAGTCGAAAGTTTCTAGTTAGATTTTATAATCAGACTTAACCAATTTGTTTAGAAATTTTATTTTTAAATAAATTAGGCTCCCACTATTTTTTCAGATCCCTACACTCCCTTGGTAAAGATGTGAAAATCTCCATGATCAGTGATTTCTAATGGATGGTGCAGTCTCACCAACTGGCTCATCACCTCACCTAACAGTTATTGGTGATGGATCAATCGATGAGTGGATAACTCTTGTCCAATAATTCTCTAATTATGGTGCACCCAAAACTTGGTCTCTAATTCATGAAGCTCACCGTGCCCGGGATATTGCTCCAATCCTTAGTTAAGTCAAACCCACCATTTGCACGAACTAGATTCCTGATTGGGTCCCTCACCGTATCCAAAATATTGAGCCCAACCCATCCTCTAATTCATAGGATCCAATGCCTAATGGATATGGTTGCACCTTCCCAATGCAACTGAGCCACTGTATCCAGTTGAGAACAATCAACCCCGAGAAGGGCCCGCACATCTACAATGGTGGAAGACCTAAACTTAATATTTTCTTAGAAAGATTTGATTTAGGTCTTATTAAACTTGACTTGACATAGTCATAATAATTATGACTAACCTAGTGGCATGGGTTAGCTCGAATTGTTAGCCACCTCAAATCAGAACTGAGTCGACACATATGGCCAGGTAAGTGAGACCGATGGAAGGGATATGCCATTAACTCAACAAGAACGCATTCGAGTCGAGTAGCTCCCAATTAAAAATCAGTCGGTCACATCTGTCCAACTTACCTTAGACACCAAATTATCAAATCAGAACCAATTGTGTTAGCCTACAATCCAGACTCTAACCACTAAGCCAAATTAAGTCTTAACTTGATCGAGTCACATCTAAATGTGATTCGACCTTGACCCAGACTTAATCCTATTAGGCTGGTCAATTATTAGCTTTCATGATCCCACCTAACCAACTCTTGATTCGGTTTGATCAACCGCTAGACCTAATTGAGCTACCCAAGCCCGAACCCAATTTTATGAAAATATCCTAGATCTGAAATTCTCAATTTTAGACCAAATTGATTTCATAAACTTAATTCATTAATTAAGTTTGGGTTCATAAATAAAATATATAAAATAAATCCTAGGATTTCAGGATCTAGAGTTTTGCAGAAAAGTAAGTTTTAATTTCTGATTAAGGATGAACGCGCAGCACCCCTACACGTCATAAGAACACCCTATTGAATGGGAAGAGAGGGTCTTAAAATCTTACTTCATTCTTATGACCGGACAGCCATGAGGAACATCTTAATCAAAAATATAAATTTAACTACAAAACTATTTAGATCTAAATTTACATATCTCACATACAATTTAAGATCTAACTAATACATGCTTTGCATACATCTCATGTATCAAAAATCGATCTAATTAATATACTTTCAGATCTGATACATCACATAAAATATCTAAAAAATAAGATTTAAATTGAACTATTCAAAATTAAATCTATTCTAGACAAGTTACTGGAATAATTCTACAACTAGTCTAGGCATGCAACAGATCAATTTTATGAAAAAATTAAAATTTTATTTTTTATTTTTTGATCTGATTATAATAATTATAACATCAAAAAAATAGATAATAAATTAGATTTAATTCATATTTTAATCTTATTAAAATATAAAACTTAAGACTGTTCATGGATTCAACTAATCCTAGTCTAGTCATGCATCTCATGCATGTTAGATCTTATTAGATTTAATTTTAAATATTTTGATTTCAGATCCTATCATATCTGATGTGATATCTAAAATTCTTTAATATCAGATAAATTAAATTAAAATTAGATCTAAATTAGATCTAAAACTGAGCCATAGACCTAGCTCTAATACCAGTTGAAGAAAAAATCACCTTTTTTCTTTGTAGGATCTTCCAGATTTTATCAAATCTGGGGTGGAATAATTTAAAAATTTTATCCTATACTATTTCAGATCTAATATCTGTTAGATCTAAATTTATTATCTAATATTTAAAATCTAAAATTAAATCTAAAAGTATGAGAAGTATAGACATACCTCAAGGGTAATCTGATTACCCTGTAGATGATCTCAGCACAGCCCGAGGTTCTGATGTAGCCACACAAGCACCTAGTCTCTACCGATATCCACTCAGGTAGGATCTGAAACATATTCTCCTTACAAATCTATGCTCCAAAAATTAGATCTTTATCTGATTTGAAAATACTTCAGAACTCCTTCTGAAGTTGGAGCAGCAGCCTGTCGAAGATGTCCTACAGCCTTCCTATTCCAGGCATCACCACACCTCTTCCTTGCACCAGATGAACGTCCAACTCCTTGGATGTGAAGAGAGGAGATAGGAGAGCAGGGAGGATATGGAGAAGAAAGGAGGGGGCAGCAGCTATTGGGTTTGGTGCGTAAAACAACTTCAGCCTAAAATCCTAGGCGCAGAAGGGTTTATATAGACCCTGTATGCTGCGCAGTGCCATATCATTCAACCAATCAAAAAATTCCAATAAATTTTGAAAAAATTTTGATTGATTACTTGATGTCATCTGATCACATCAGATAAGAACCCAAGCCTCTATCTCAAAGTTGGCACCAACACTGGATAAGGACAAAGAGAGGTTGGCGCCAAAGAGTCCAATCTTATCAACTCTCCAACCTTATCCACTTGGGGCGCCCACTTAATCCAATTGGGCTCGTGCCATAATCTGATTATGGTGCCCAATTTGATGTGGTTTGGCTCCACAAAAATCCTTCAATAAGCTCTTGCCAAGTGGCCTTTAATTTAAGACCCATATGTCAACTTTTGACAAATATCCTAAAATGAAATTGGCAAGTGACAGGAATTAGCAGGTGCTTGTCTTAAATTCATCTCATGAATTAAGACAAGCCTTTTCTGAGCTGGATAAGCTTCATTTAGACTAAGAGAAACCTTCTCAAGATTCTCTGGATGAGTCAAATCATATTTACCTCAGTAGAGACAGAAAAGATTACACGAGGAGAAAGTTAGGCTCAATCGTGTGCTAGCATAATTTTCTTGAACCTAATTGGATCTTATCCAAATCAATTGGGTTAGCCCAATTGATGACATCCAGACCCTAACCCTTATTTCTGTGACCCAATTAGGTTCAATTTCATATGGTAATGAGACATGTTATGATCTCATCATCGACATCATCGAAACTCCTTTCGATGGATCAGAACTCTTCTGATTCAGACAATTAGAATGATCGATCATCAATATCATTCTAATTACTCCTAAAATCCACCAGTGATACCTAGCAGTATGTAGTGGCAACCCATCAGAACTGAAGACAAACCTCTCGGTACAGCTACCTGTGTGATTAAATTCCTCTATCATGAGTCCCGACTGAATTAGGATTAAGGTGAACTCGTCAAACCCAACATCAGTCATATGAATCAATTGAAGTGAATTTCAGTGCAGGGGTAAAATGATAATTTTAAAATTTTTCAAAATTATAATTTTATAGTGGAAATTATTAATTAATCTAATTAATTAACATACATTAACCCTATACAAGAATCTAAATATGATATATAGCATGCATTTAAATTTGAAATTTAAACTTCTACAGTAAATATTTTACTGTTACATGTTCAAAACATATTATCTTCGGTAGGTAGTCGATCGTCGCAGTTTGATCACCGTCGGGATGGTTTGATCATCACAATATAGTCATACAGTATATCTGGCCTCTGCAGATCATCCACATGAAGCCCTCAGTCTGATCGGCTCCTCACGAATGCTAGTTCATTGCAGAACCCTTTCGACGGCTGATGCTGATCGAACTCCTTCGATCTTGATCTGTCGACTCTTTGGATGCTCCAAATCATCAGCAGATATACTTGAGAGGTAGATGAAGCTCTCCCTAAAATCTAGTGGGCTCACGATACTCGTAGCTCACCTTCTCACTTCCCGAACCCTAGGCAGAAATCCTAGGGTACTCACAGAAGAAACTTGTGCCCACTCTCTCTTTTCTTTTCTCTTCTTTTCTTTTATTTTCTCATGCAGAAGTCTCTTCTCATGCCACCCTGACTCACTAGGATCAGATTTTTGCATGCCCTATCTTCTCTTCCTTTTAAAATAGTGCAAGATGCATCTTTTCAATGTTTTCACCGTGTGAGAGGATAAAGATAGGTGGTTGCTCACTTGAATTCAAATCGAATTTGAATTTAAATACCAACCAACCAATCTTTATCCACTCTAGATGTGAGAAGAGAGGGGCGTGGGCTTCTTTGTGCATGGAGAGTTTTCACGAGAAACTTTTTTCTCGTGTAGAATAAGTGGCGCACAAAAGAAAGGGGTGGCGCATGGGATTTGTTGCCCATTCAAATTCAAACTTCTATTGAATTTGAATGGCCAACTAACCTATCTTTATCCACTCAGATGGCGCACACAGGTGGGGCATGGGAAGGCTTCTACGTGGGAGAAAATTCATGAGAACTTGTTTCTCGTGAATTCAAATAGGCACAGGTGAGGTGAGGTGGCGCAGGGAGATGAGTCAAGGTGGTTTCAAATCTAATTGAACCAACCTTATCAAAATAGGTTAGGCACAATTAGACAAAATTAAACCCAACACTATTAGGCTTAATTAGACTCAATAAAATTTTAATCAAATCAAAAATTAACTAAGCCCAATCCTTGATCAGACCAGGGACCAAACCACCTCGGCGATTAAGTCAACTCTTAACCTAATCGAGTCAAATCCAATTGAATCCAATTCAATTGGATTTGATCCAAAAATAATTACTCAATCAAATTGAGTTAATTAATGATCAAATCACTAATTAAATTTTTCATAAATACTGAGTCCAAATCCGATGGGCAATCGGGCATCAAAGTCCATCGATATGAAATTCTGATCGAAGAGTCCCAAATCAATGAGACTCTTGACACCGATACCCAAAATATGTGAAACTCATGATCAGAGAATCTTGATTCTCGATCACAGAGTCTCCAAGTATTAAGACTCTTGGTTGAAGAGTCCCAGTCCAGTGGGACTCTTCACCAGCCATCAGATCAGATAGGAACTTCTAATGTGTGTGACCCTGTAGGTTCGAACCTAAGCTGGTAGCACAGGAACTAATTCCTGTACTAATCGAAGTGACCATCTAGCAATGATATCCGACATCTGGATAGGTTGAATAGTCACAATCGCAACATTCAGAACCTACGCGAATATGGTTACTGTATAATTCATCCCTTTTGACCCCTGTGTATAGGATGACTCAGGGTTAAACTGTCAACCCTGATCAGATTATCCGAATCGTGCTCAACTCAAACAATCCTGTGACTCCACACTAGGACTACCCTGGTCAAGGTTTTGCTAAATTGAAACACGACTGTACACAGCTCCTGAACTGGAGTGATCAATCCCATCTTGACACACGCACCGACAAGTCAAGTACTTGACTCCACCCAGCAGCCTTCTGTCACTGAATTAAAAATTCAGGTAGTCCAGTGCCTAAGTGCAGTGAGTTGCTTGCAAGTCACCATGGCGGTCTCAGGTCGGAGGGACATTTATACCCATATCTCATCGGAGCAAATCTTGACAGCAGAAAAAGCTCTAGAGTCGGTCACGTTCAGTACAGATATACCCTTACATCTCACCTGTATGCCATATCAGTATCTCCACACTCCTTGGTTAAGAGGACAAGCAACCCATATGGCACATAATGATCTATGCTTGATAAATATTATTGTCCTTGGTAACAATGTATCATTTGATCGCGAACAGATTTAAGGACTAAACAATAAATCCTCCTTTGTCGAGTCTAAATAGTCCTAAGGACTTCACCACAACACAGGAGTTCATTAGAAGATGAAATAATTTATGATGAAAAATATTAAAATAATTTTTATTTATTTATAATTCATATACTAATACAAGAAAGAGCACAACCTTCAATAGACTGACGATTGACTTTGGGACACTATTCCCAACAATCTCCCACTTGGCCTAAAGCCAATCGGTGCAATATCTAATACCCATCTTCAACTTGAAGTCATCGAACTCCTTCACCGCAATGGCTTTAGTGAATGGGTCGACCAGGTTCTCCTTTTCGTCGATCTTCTGAAGGTCGACGTCACCTCTATCCATGATTTTTCGGATAAGATGGGAGCGACGCAGAATATGTTTCGTCCGCTGGTGTGTCTTCGGTTCCTTCACTTGAGCAATGGCTCCAGAGCTGTCATAATAGAGCAGAACTGGATCAACAAGGGAGGGTGCTACTCTGAGCTCGATGATGAATTTCCTCAGCCACATCACTTCTTTGGCAGCATCTGATGCAGCGATATACTCTGCCTCGCAAACTGAATCTGCCACAGTGTGCTGCTTGAAACTCTTCCAGCAGACAGCACCACTATTAAGGATAAAAATAAATTCCAACACACTCTTGCTGTCATTGTGATCAGACTAAAAACTAGAGTCTGTAAACCCTATAAGTCTCAAGTTTGACTCACCATAAACAAGCCACTGGTCCTTAGTATTTCTCAAATACTTCAGGATGGTTTTAATAACCTTCCAGTGATTCTCCCCTGGATCAGATTGGTATCTACTCACTATCCCTAATGAGTATGCCACATCTGGTCATGTACATATCATGGCGTACATGATAGATCTCACTACTGAAGCATATGGAATTCTAGCCATACGCTCTCTCTCTTGAGGTGTTGTCAGACAATCCCTCTTCGAGAGAGAAATTTCATGGCCTATCGGTAGATAGCCTTTCTTGAAATTCTCTATGCTGAACATCTTCAGCATAGTATCAATGTACGTGGACTGGGATAAGTCAAGCAACCTTTTAGATCTATCCCTATAGATCCTTATCCCTGGGATGTAGGAAGCTTCTCCCAGATCCTTCATGGAGAACTGTGATGATAGTCAAATCTTTATTCCCTGTAATGCATGGACATCATTCTCGATTAAGAAAATGTCATCCACATACAATACAAGAAATACCACTACTGGACCATTAGTCCACTTATAAATGTAGGGCTCTTCTCTGTTCTTAACGAAGCCATACATTTTGATCATCCTATCAAAACATATGTTCCAACTCTGGGATGCCTGTTTAAGTCCATAAATGGACTTCTGTAGCCTGCACACCTTAGACTCATCTGTGGATGTGAACCCTTCAGGTTGTATCATATACACCTCTTCGTCCAACTCTCCGTTTAGGAAAGCTGTCTTCACATCCATCTGCCAGATTTCATAGTCCAGATGGGCAGCTATCGCAAGCATAATCCGAATGAATTTGAGCATTGCCACAGGAGAAAATATCTCATCATAGTCTATACCATAACATTGATGATATCCCTTGGCAACCAGACGAGCTTTATAGGTCTCCACCTTTCCGTCTGTGCCCCTCTTCCTCTTGAAGACCCACTTACACCCCATGGGTTTTACTCCTTCAGGTGGGTCAACCAATGTCCACACATCATTGACCTTCATGGACTTCATTTTGGATTTCATAGCCTCTAGCCATTTCTCAGAGTCAGATCTCTACATTGCATCCATGTAGGTGATCGGATCCTTATCATTTTCATCAAGTTCGACAGGATCGCCATCCCGAACCAAGAAACCATAGTATCTATCTGGTTGACATGATACTCTATCAGACCGCCTTAAGGGTGCAGGAACAATGGGCTCTGGATCTGATCTAACCAAATCCGATTCAGGTTCAGCAACTTGTGTCAGTTTTTTCACCTGCCGAACTTCCTCAAGTTCGACCTTAGAGGCAACAGTCCCTTCACCAAGGAACTCCTTTTCCAAAAAGATTGCCTTAAGGCTGACAAACACCTTTTGCTCATCAGCTAGGTAGAAATAATACCCTTTAATCTCTTTTGAGTACCCTATGAAATAACACTTATCAGACCTAGGTCCAAGCTTGTCCGTAATTAAATGTTTAACATAAACCGGACACCCCCAAACCCTAAGGTGCAAGAGTACTGGCTTACGTCCTATCCATATCTCATATGGCGTTTTGGTTACAGACTTACTCGGAATCCTATTTAGAAGGTAACAAGCCGATTCGAGTGCATATCTCCAGAAGGAGATCGGTAGACCAGCAAATCCCATCATGGATCGAATCATATCCAACAAGGTCTGATTCCTCCTTTCAGACACACCATTATGCTGTGGTGTTCTAGGAGGAGTCCACTGACAGAGAATCCCATTCTCCCCAAAATATGTCAGAAACTCATTGAAAAGATATTCACCTCCTCAATCAGATCGAAGAGTTTTAATACACTTCTCAGTTTATTTTTCTACCTCATTTCGGAATAGTTTTAACAATTCAAATGACTCCGACTTATGCTTCATTAAGTAGACATACCCATACCTCGATAGGTCGTCTGTGAAGGTTATGAAGTAGAAATATCCACCTCTTGCACTTGAGCTCATCGGTCCACATACATCAGAATGTATCAGACCCAAGAGTTCACTGGCTCGCTCACTTTTTTCAGTAAAAGGTGATTTGGTCATCTTTCCAAGAAGATAGGACTCATAGGTTGGAAGTGAATCACAATCACCAACTTTAAGAATTTCTTCTTGAGCCAACCTGTTTATCCTGTTCTTATTGATATGACCTAGCCTACAGTGCCAAAGGTAGACTTCTGACATATTTTTCATTCTAGGGCATTTACCGGAGGTTTGAACCACATTAACAGGCTGTGATAGTAAGTAAATTTTATTATTTAGTTATCCAACAAATATTGTAACACCATTCAAAATGATATTGCAAACGTTTACTTTTATTAAAAATTCATAACTGTACATGGCCAAAAGACCTACAGAAATAATATTTAATAAAAAACTTAGATAATAATGACATTCACTCAGAATTACATTACGAGAATTGATTACAAGGTTCATGATTCCTAAAGCTAGAACTGAAACTTTGCTTCCATCTCCAACGTTCAGGAACCTCTCGCCTTCATCAAATCTCCTACTGACCTACAGACCATGCACCGAATTACAGATATGATAAGGGCTTCCGGTATCCAATACCCAGGCAGTAGTATCACAAATAGAAAAGTTGCAAGGTGTTATCATATAATTACCTTGCTTCTTCTTCGGCCTGTTCTGGTCCAGGGAGGCAATGTATAGAGGACAGTTCCTCTTCCAGTGCTCCTGCTTCTTACAAAAGAAGTACTCCGCCTGGCTCTGATCGGGCTTGCACTTCTTGGTCTGACCCTGTACAGACGTCCCTGCATGCGGCTGTACCTTCTTATTCTTCTTCTTCTTCTTCTTTCCTTTCTTAAAGGGTCGACAACCAGAAGAAGACCCTCCTACAACATTCACCAACTCCTTATGAAGCTAGTGGTCCTTCTCAAAGTTCTACAGCAACCCCAATAAGCTGTGGTAGTTCATTGCAGGCTTTGTCATCCGAAAATGAGTAAGGAAGGGGAGGAAGGACTTGGGCAAAGAATTAAGGATCGCATCCTTATCGAGCTGCTCATGCAAGAGAAAGCCCAATTTACTTAGGCGCTCAATCATTTCGATTATGTACAGTACATGATCAGTGACTGAGGCCCTATCCCTCATCCGAGCATTGAAAATGGCACAACTAGTTTTGTGCCTTTCAACGTCGTCAGGCGTGCCAAAGGAGTCGTTCAACATTTGAAGCATCTCCTACAGCTAAACTCATCATTCATTTTCGTCAGTATTATACACCGAACGATGATGCGATCATTGAGCCACTTCTGATAAGTATCTCAGACCGTCCCTCTAGCGTTCGGGGCTGACTCCTCAGATGCTGGATCCGTTACTACATAAAGGATCCGCTCATACTCAAGGACGATTTTCAATTTTCAATACCAGCTATCGAAATTAGGTCTCATGAGCTTGTCATTATCTAATAATGATCGGAGTGACAGGGTAGTGGCCATAGCTGCATAAAAAAAAATCAGACCTTTATTAGTACATAAATTATTAATACTAAAGACTTGGACTTTAGTCTAAAGTTTCTCCCAATATTTTTATGAACTGGTAGCCTCAACCTCTAATTCGAGGAATTACTTTAATTCCTTAGTGGGTACTAGAATCCACACAGATTACACATGAGCCCAACTTTGGCTGGTCAACCCATGTGAATCTATGGGTAGGTTCATAACCAGTTGTTTCTCTAAAAACTTCTAGTAATTGATTTTGCCTCAGAACCTAATCAGTAGGCTTTGGCCTCCACTGAAAAGATCTGGTTAGGTCCAACCATTAACATGACTTGATTTGATGAATCTAACCAATAAATGATCAGGTCCGACTTTGGCTGGCCAACCTGACCACCATCAGAAAGACTCAACCAAATGATCATATTATGAATGATAATTCTATTAGTCAATAAGCACCAGGCCTTTGGGCCTCCAGTGATTATTAAACTAATGGACTCATTATCACTCACTTAATGGGAGGCTATGACTTAATTATCACTATAACTTAATCATTTTTAGGGACCTAATAATTTTTTGAGGATTTTATTAAAAGATAGAAGAGAAGAAATTAACCAGCCAATTTCAATCCTCCCACTGACTTCATCAAGTCAAATTAAAAAGGATTTAATTAAAGTCGGTATTAAGAGCACCTAAATCAGTCACACTGATTTACCTAATGACATGGGTGAGCCCTAATCACCAAGTGATCTAATCAAAACCTAACTCACCAGGTTGGTCAGGTAAGTGAGATCAATGGAAGGGATATGCCATTAACTCGTCAGAGATCGAATCAATACGAGTAGCTCCCAGTTAAAAACCACTGGTCAGACTGCCGAACTTACCTTAGACACCAACCAGTTCATTAGTTTTAATTTGATCAACTTAGTAAATAGGATTCCACCGCGTAGCCATGAATTAAGTCCATCTTGGTCTAGTTAAAGACATGGACCCATTCAACTACAACTATTGGAGCTGAGTCTAGAGTGTCCTTGACCTAATCTAATTCAATTTTTGATTAGATTTGATCAATTACTCTAATTTAGTCTATTTCTTTAAGCTAACCTTAGGTCTAACCCAATTATGGACCTAATCCATCTAACCCATTGACCCACAAGTTTATGCAGTTATCTTAGGTCTTAATTCATAATTCTAGACCTACTAGACAACACTTAATTCTTTTAATTAAGTATTTGGGTTGATAGGTTAGGGTTTGATATTTTGAAAATAATTTTCAAATTTGAAAGGTTTTATTTTGTGTTCACCAAATATGTTGACTCATTTTATAAATAGATCAGCACATTTCATAAATAGCAATCCTATTGCTAATTACATAACAAAAAATAACTTAATCAAAAAATTATGAATATTTCTTTAGATCTAATCTAATACATTCATGATAAATTTTACAATTAAACCTTTACAACTAATTCCTTTCACTGCTTCATCTACATGGGATATAATTACAGCGGCACCCCTACCGCCATTGAAAACCCCATCGAATGGGAGGAGAGGGCCTTTAAACCCTACTTTTCTCCTATGATCGGACGGCCATGGCAACCAACCCAATTCGATTACAACCAACTGAAGATGAACCTCTCGGTGCAGCTACCTGTGTGATTGAGTTCCTCTATCATAAGTTCTGACTGAATTAGGGTTAAGGTGAACTAGTCAAACCCAACATCAGTCATATGAATCAATCGATCGATTCGAGTCTGATGTGAAACTCCAATGAAAAACTTTTTTTCATTATTTCACTTTGTCATGGCCATGGGCTCAAGGACTCGATCTTTCAATCATCATAGGACTACTCCTCTCATCTACCGAGGTTGATAGATCCCATCTTGGTGCGATCTGGTTCCTACAATGAATATGCTACAGCCAACATACACCTCAGGATTCTGAATAGCTAGGAGATCGAGTTATGGTGTAGTCAAACTATAACACACTCAAGGTGAACTGTTGATGCACCTCAAGTCAAAGAACTAGACACACAACTGCAGCATCGAGCTAGTCATCGATGAGAAGGTAGACTTCCTTATGACTGCTCGATATGGTCACGCTCAGTACTCTCATTTTCAATGAATACCTGTACTCTCACTCTGATGTCTCCATACTGTAGACTCAAGACACATCTATCCTAAGAAAGCGATCATACACTAACCTTCCGAATCGATCACCATCCTCATGATGATCCTATGGTCAGGAGCTGTTTATGAGTTAGTTATGTAAATTCATACCTTAAATTTTTAACTCTTGAAAATATGAATTGACATTCCTACTAACTCAAAGGATATATCACAGACACAATGTATACAATGTGATAGAAGAATAACCCATTTATTGATTTATAGTCAAAATTATAAATTTGTCCTTAGATTTGTACAGGAATGTATCAGCCAATCTGGCATCTAGGGCACACATCTAACAGTAGTGTGACTGGTTCTTTGACCGGTGGTGCTTCGGCCATTCATAATGAGATTGCTATAGTTTGACTATATATATACTTGATCTCTAGCTATATAATTTTTACGGTGTATATTGGCTGCAGTAGATTCATTGTAGGAGTTGGATATGTATCTAGATAGGATATATCGATCTTAATAGATAAGAAATAATCCTATCTGATTTATGAGACTGAGTTCTGAAGACCATGATCATGACAGTGTGAATAATGGAAAAGGATTTTCATAAGATTTCATAATATGAACTCGACTTGAATAAATCTCACATATGATAGATGATGGAGTTTGATGAGTTTTTCATAACCTCCATGTTATCAGGACTTACGATAGAAGAACTGTATTATATAGTAACTACACTTGAAGATTCAATTTTTTCCATTCTGCTAGATTGCCACTACATACTACTAGATGTCATTGGGGGATTGTGAGATCAATAAAAATTATTTCGATGGTCAATAATTCTTATTGGATGAGTTGAAATTATTTCAATCTATTGAAAGAAGTTTCAATGATATTAGCTAGTGATGAAAATCATAATATATCTCACTATCAGACAGAATAGAACCTATGGGTCACATACATAAGAGGTTCTGACTGATTAAATAGTTGAATTGTGATTTTGAATCATCATAGGATTCGATTATCAATATAACTGATGATTGAACATATTTGTAAAAGTTACAAGAGAGAGTTTGCTAACAGTTAATGAGTTATAGGAGGATTTATTTGCAATTATTGCTATGTTATTTGATTTGATCAAATAATTGAGGTTGAGTCTTAGTCAAATTAAATTAAGATTTAATTTGATTGGACTTGATCTAAGTTTGAGTCAGATTGGGTTTCATTGATCTAAAAGGGTTTGGACTCAATAAGTATTTGACTTACAAGAAAACCAAACTAGATTTGATTTGACCAAGCCTTGGACCAAGTGTTTGACTTGGTCCAAGATGAGATCATGCCCCAAAAGAGATCACGCCAACCATCTAATTACCATGAGTTTTCTTTTTGCATGGAGAGGAGGTAGTGCTAAAGAGAATGAGGTGCAACTCCATCTTGAAGAGTCCCAATCCCTCAAAACTCTATCCAAATCAAACCCTAAAAGTTTTAGGGCATTGGATTTAAAAGGTGGTTAAGGATCAGCACCTCTAGAGACATATCTAAAAAGAGGGATGCATGAAAGGTGTTGGCACGAGAAAGGAAAAGATAAGAAGGGGCACTAAAATCAATTTCATGCCTCCCTTCTCTTCTTTTGGGCATCCAAGTAGTTGGACGTCTCCTAGCTTCCACACCCATCTCTTCTCTCATCATCCTCTTGTTCTTGATCTCTTATGTTCTCTTGAGAAGAGAAAAAGGAGAGAAAAAATTCAATATCCAAGGAGCGATCTCTATGAGGAAGCTAGCATCCTGGTAAGATCAGGATCTCCTAATCAGATCGTCCTCGTATAGATACTTATAAAGGCGGAATGTGTGTACAGCTTCAGAGAAGCCTTGAGACATCCATGATTATCGAATCATAGTGAAAATCTACTTACACAAGGTGAAGATCAGATCTTCTTCTGTTTTATTTTAATTTTAATCTTAAGATATGAGGGATCTTGATATTTTAGAGATGCGATCTCTTACATACTTATCTGATTAAAATAGTTTTAATCTTTTGTTCTTTCTGCTATGTTTTAAATTTTTATTTTGCATGCTACCAAATTTCCTTCAATACTTCAATACCTTGCTAGTGAGATATTATATACTGATATTTCGATACTTTACTAGTGGGGCATTATACACTAGTATCTTGATACCATACCATTAGGGGTTATAAGATAGTATTAGGATTGAACTCATATTCTAGTCTTGCCATAGGATATAAATGTGATTATAATTTATGGCTGTCGAGATAAACATTATATTTTGAAAGAAATTGATTTATGAATAAAATTTGAATCTTGAAAAGACTGGATCTGTATGCTTATTGTTTGGATAGTACTATATATTTTAAATTAGATTTTGAATGGATGTATCTTGTATAGTTATTTTTAATATGTTATTATTGCTTGATTTATCTACCTAAAGTGTTTATTACTTACTAGGCTATCTAGTTCATTATTTTATATTTTTACTATTTCTAAAAATTTAGAAATCTAGTTTGACTTGGGAATTTATTGTAGAAGAGCGATTAGAAATAAAATTTGATATCTTTATTTAAGATTAAGATTTGTTAAAGTTTGATTCAAGACTTTAGAATATTAATTTGTAAGATATTTAATTTAATTATTTAAATTAAGTTTGAATGTTAATTTATTGACTATTTGTTCTACTATTGCTTTATAACATTGTGTTGGAATGCTTTGCATACTTGTAGGGAGAGTTTTTCATGAGTATGCAGTGGTTATCTTGACTTTTAATTTACAATATCGATGGGAGCATAACAAATCTTTGTTTAGATACATAAGAGCTCGGGACATGGGTGGTGCATAGTTACTCCAGTTTCAGGGTTTTAAGGGCCGTGGAGAAGTAAAATTGCTTCAGAAAAGCCTTCATTAGTGTTTTTGAGATGGCAACAATGGTTCATAAGAAACTCATATTTGGAGCAAGGCTGAAAATTGAGAAATGAGGTGAAGAACCTATCTCAGATCTTCTTGCCTCCTGTAGAAAGTGCTTTCAAGAATATGGATTGTTGGACATTGCATGTGAGATCCCTGTTGAGATTGTTGAGACAGTTGAGATGTATAACATTGTTTTGTTCATCCAGATTCTTGCAAGTATAACATTGTTTTAGGTTCCAATTCCTGCAAAATTAATGGTTTCTTCTATAATGTATTCATTAATGATTTAATGGTAGAAATTGAACTGTTATACATAGCCATTTGAATCAGACAATATAATCCCTTAAATTGCCAAAACAAGAGTGGACAGTATTGCTTGAAGGGCCTTCCTCCAACTGTTCTATGACTTGTTTGGCAGTTTTGGAGCTTTCCAAGATTGCAACCCTTGTAGAACCATCGGAAATCATGCCTTCCTCTTCTTCCCTAGCTTCATTCTGGACTCAACCAGGTCAGGCAAAATCAAACTAGTAGAAAGAAAGAAAGAAAGAGGAATGAGGGAGGAGTCACTTGATGACCACATAATCTTCTCCCTTCTCAGCAAAAAACCTAATCCCTCTCCTAATGTACGAGGAAAGGGTATTTATGGATTATGTTATATGAGAATCATGTATGTATTAATCCTAACAGAGATGGACAATTGGGGTATATTGCAATCATATCTTAAGTTTTAGAATCTAATTAAAATTTAAAAAAATTAGAGTGTAAATGTAAATCATGATAAATTTAAAAGATGTCACTATAATTTTTTCAATATATTATAACTATAAAAATCAGATTGTATAAGTAATTAAAATAATACATACTATTTCTATGCCACTCCACTCCACCCCACCCCACCCCACCCCATCCTCAGCAATCCAAAACAATAATAATAATAATAATAATAATAATAATAATAATAATAATAATAAAATTGAGCTTTATCTTTGGATCAGTACCTTACCCAGAGATGGTTCCAGTTTGGGTCTGTATTCAATCTTATACAGGTCCGGGCTGGTCCGGCTTGGGTTAAGTTTTGCAGGTCTGAGTTTCAATCCTCACAATTTTAAGAACTTTATGCCAACATGTGCACCCTTATACGTTGACCGAGCTCAGGCATCATCTACTGCGGGACCGGTGAATTGCCTGCACATTTTCTTGCAAGCCAACAGTTGTGTTTATATATCACCCAGATACTGAAAAGAAAATTCCTAGTTGAAAATTCCATGTTGCCTGATGATATATCCTCGCATTGCACAGGCTCATAACAGGAGATTACCAATTTGATGCCCTCCAAAGCTCCACAGGATTCAGCATGGACGCTGGACTTGGCAAGAAACTAGTGCACCCAGCCAGCCTGTAGTATCTTCCACTATATGAGTTGCTCTATGGTAGGACCATCTTGAAATCAACCTCATCAATGAGCTATCGATCACCATCTTTGGGATATCCTAAATTCTTGGTTATGCAAGAGTAAAAAAATATAAAATTAACACTGAATTCTTCCGACTAGCATCCACTGAGCAAACCACTGGAGAGCTATATCTTTTTAATTTTATCTTGGAGCTGTAGAATAAAAATTTATGCTACTTGCACTTTTTAGCTGTTATCGGTCCGTAACTTCGAGGCAAAAAAAAAAGACTTTAAGGCACTATAGATTTTCAGCTATACTCTATTTAAATAGTATGTCCCCGTAGGTCCAAAATGGCTAAAAAGAGCAGAAAGGAAGTGGAGTTCTTAATCTTGTAATTAATCTCTACATTTTTTCTTTTTTTCTGTCAGAAAAAAATTAGTCTCCAAAGACATTAGAATCCATCTAAGTTCGTATATGTCATCTGAAAAATCTATTTATAATTAATGTTACAGGATATCTCAAAGATGGTGGACAATCCCAAACTTCAACCATATAACCTATATCAAGCTCAATTGTTGGGTATAAAATAACCCCAGCCAAAGTTCGTAAAAGGCCGACCCTTCCAGGGCTCTTCCGGCTTCCAACCTTGTGTGGCATCTTTCTGAACTCCCCCGACCGTCCGAGCTTCCATAATACCATCCGGACTTCTCCAATAATGGGCTCCTCTATTCATCTACCGCACTGCTCCAAATGCCCTCTGAGCTTAACTATCAGCCTTTTTTCTACAGTGATCGACGATTATCCGAATCTCAGCCTAGATTTCTTCTGGCCACGAATGACTTTACTCCAAACTTCTTTCGGGCTTCGTCAATGTCCGAGCTTCTCTAATAGCAGGACTTCTACAGTAATCAGATTCCATCCAAGTTTCTACGATGGTCGACCACCTTCCAGATTTCATCCGAGCTCCAACGAGAGCCGGATCCCAGCCGAACTTCTACAGTGAATGGATCACAGACGAACTTCTACAACGGGATAGGCTCCACCAGCCGGGTCTCTACTCCGAGCTTCTACAATAAGCGGACTTCATCCAGACTCCTACGAGAGTCGGACTTCATCTGAACTTCTACAACAGAATTGAATCCCGAACTCTTCCGACGTTCGACCTTTCATAGTGTCCTCAAGACTCCTCCAGTGGACGAACCTCCACAATGCCATCCGAACTCCACTGTCGGTCGACCTTCTATCGGATTCCTCATGAAACCGGACCTCTCTGGCAGACAGTCCACAGACGAGCTTCTACATCAGGCAAAATACAGACGGACTTCTCCAACAGAAAGTCCCTGCCCGAGCTTCTACCGCAGATGACTTTCGCCTGCAGCATCAGTGCTCTAGGCACCCGACAACAGTGGACTCGTCAGCAACCTCGAAAATATTCGAGCCTCTCTTAGATTGCAGAGACAGAGAGCCATTCTGCTCCACCAGACGTCCCAGCCAAGCTTCAGCCGTCAGGCCCGAACTCTCTGGCAAGTCACAACAATGGCTACTATCCTACTCCACTCTCTATAACAGATTCCACGTGGCCCCACCACTCTCTGGTAAGTCGCGATAATGGACACCACTCCACTCTCCATAACAAACTCCACGTGGCTCTGAACAGCCCATTGACGCTACTACTCTCTGCAACAAACTCCGCATGGCCATGAACAGCCCACTACCAGGCAGTTACAGATGTCACTGTCGATCAGTTATGCTCTCCATCTATAAAAAGGAGACCTCCAAATACGTTCTTCTCTAAGCTAAAAACTCTATCTCGAAACTCTACTAAAATTCTATTTGAGTGCTCCATTTCTGTTGGGGCAGAGTACTGACTTGAGCGTCGGAGGGTCTTGTCGGAGTACCTCCAACTCCGGTTTAGACTTCCCTTGCAGGTCCCGACGGTGGATGTGATCTCCTCAACTCCAGCTTCTTCGACGTCGGTGAAATTCTGCACCAACAGAATTAGTGTTAGAGGAAGGGTCTGTGTCTTCGCAGTACCCTTGTTCTTAAAGGAGTACTCAGCGGGATCATCTTCGGTCATCTTCTTCGATATTTTCTCCTTCTTCTCCCATCAGATCTCCACCTGATACCTCCCCGAAAGGCATCCACCAGGTGATCCACGACCTCCGCAGCCAGATCTCAGCGAGACCTGCAAGCTTCGACCTCATCTCCGATTTTCCAGGCTCCTCCTCCTCTGGCAACGGCAGTCGGTATGGAGCAGTTCGACTTGCTGGTTCAGTAGGTCAGGGGCCTCACTGAAGCAGTGCAGGCCATGCAGCAGCAGCTGCAACAGCCACAGGCATTAGTGTGGTTGGAAAGAGCATCATCGGAGTTCCAGAATCCAACGATCGGGCAGGCCACTTGGGCCAGTCGCTCTGTCTTCCCTGGAAAGGGGAAGTAGAAGGCAGAGAGCCCTCCGTCCGATCATGATTCCACCCTCGGAGGGTCCCTACCTCCGTTCCACCAGAAGACCCTTGAGACTCGCAGTCGAGAGGACCTCCTGGATCAAAGATTCCAGAAGATGAACCGACAGATCGAAGAGCTCCATCATACTCCCACTGCTCATGGTGAGAATATCTGTACTGACCTTCTTTTTTCTCAAATGATCATGCAGGAACCAATCCCGTCGAACTTCAAGCTCCCTCAATTCGAAAGCTACGATGGGACCTCGGATCTGGTTGACCACCTGGAGGCCTTTCGGATAATGATGCTGCTCCATGGCATGCTAGACGCCATCCTGTGCCGAGCTTTCCCATCCACCTTGAAGGGAGCAGCAAGAAATTGGTACTCGACACTGAAGTCGGGTACCATCTTCTCTTTTAATCAGATGAGCCATCAGTTTGTGGCTCATTTTGTTAGCAGCCGGCATCTCCGAAGAGGTTCGGAGTCCCTCATCAACATCAAGCAAAAGGAGGGAGAATCCATCCAAACTTATGTCAATCATTTTAACACTACAGCATTGGAGGTCCAAAATCTGGACCAATCAGTTGCAATGGCTGCCTTGAGGAGCGATCTTCAAAAGAACGATCTTTTGTTCTCCCTGGAAAAGAAGTATCCCAGGGACTTCGCTGATTTACTGGCATGGGCCGAAGGATATGCCCGAGAGGAGAAAGCCTTCAAGATGAAAGACGAGGAGGCCGCGAAGGAGCGATAGGTGGGTGACTCCAGCAAGCCCGCAGCTGAAAAAGAGACGAGTGAAGCTCGGCCACATTCTCGAACTCCCTCCGAACACAAGCGTGTCCGAACTCCCCCTCGAGCTCATAGGCAGAGGAGCCCAGACCACAAGGTTCGATGGAGCTCTCCCCCAGGAAGATTCCACAGCTACGCCCCCCTCAATGTTCCAAAAGCTCAAGTGCTGATGGAGGTCAGGGAGCAGCTGCCAAGGTCGGAAAGGATGCGTACACACCCCGGGAAGCGCAATCCTAACAAGTTCTGCCTCTATCATCGTGACCACGGCCACAACGCGGAGTGTATTCAGCTCCAAGATGAGATTGAGGAGCTCATCAGACAAGGTCGGCTCGACAGATTCATTCGACGCCGGCCTGAAGGTAGGGAAGATCGATCGAGGGCCCTACCACAACCGAAGCCACCAAGGAGGGAGGAACAGCCTGAAGATCGGTCTCCAATCAGGATCATCAACACCATCTCTAGAGAACCCTGACGGGGAGCAGACCTTCCTCGACTATGGGATTCAAAAAATCTACGAATGTATTACCAATAACTTTGTCTTAAATAAAAGTTTCTTTCATATTCGCATATCTTTTCTTTTGGCATGAGCTTATAACGACAGGAAGTAGCTCCTTCAGACAATCGAAATTAAGCATGTCAAAAACAGGAGGAAAATCTTGTCCTGACACGAACGAAAGTCTGGTTATTTAGAGATCGGATGGGGGAGAGGCCCTTGCAACGGCCCTTATGTGCCCCCACAGCCATGTTAAGAACAGGAGGAGAACCTCATCCTAACATGAGCAAAGTCGAAAGTCTGGTTATTTAGAGATCGGATGGGGGGAGAGGCCCTTGCAACGGCCCTTATGTGCCCCCACAGTCATGTTAGGAACAGGAGGAGAACCTCGTCCTAACATGAGCAAAGTCGAAGGTCCAGTTATTTAGAGACCGGATGGGGAGAGAGGTCCTTGCAACGGTCCTTATGCGCCCCCACAGCCCTGTTAGGAACAGAAGGAGAACCTCATCCTAACATGAGCAAAGTCGAAGGCCCGATTATTTAGAGACCGGATGAGGGGAGAAGCCCTTGCAACGGCCCTTATGTGCCCCCGCAGCCCAAACATGAGCTGAAATTGACTGTGTCAGGAACAGGAGGAGAACGTCATCCTGACACAAATGAAGACCTGGTCGATCAAGACCAGATGAGGGGGGAAGTCTCCTCAATGGCTCCTCTACACCCCTACAACCCCGTTAAGAGCAGAGGGAAAACCCTCACTCGAACACAAAAAAAAAAGAGAGAAGAGAAAAGGGGAAAGCGACGAGCTATGCCAGTGATAAGAGAAAAATAAACTACATCAAAGACACAAGGAACCTCATCTAAATGAAAAAGGAGACCCTTGTCAAAAACCCTCAGTCTCTAAGAGGAAACCCGACACTGGCAGGAGAAAATTGACTTCCTCAAGGTAACGAGAAGTTCGGGCCCCCAAGCTCGAGCACCAGAATGAAGCGTCAAACTCGAGTGGCCTTGAAAAGATCTTCGATCATGAACAAAAAAGGACAAATCAACACGGTGACGATCAAAAATCTTCAAACAAAGTCAACATCGAACAAGACAAAAGACGAAAGAAGCTCGGTAAACAACAACTCAAAGCAAGAATAGATAAGGTAACGAAAAAATTCTTTCTCATTTCATTACTAAAGTGTGCATTACAAAATCTTTGAAGGCCAAAAAAGAAAAGCGACAAGAAAAGAAAAGAATGCATGGAAGAATAAAAGGTAAAAGAAGCTCTAAGGAAGCTCGGCTCTTCCGACTTCGAGCTCTCGATTCCAGTCATTGTCAGGGATTACTTTAAATTTTTGACTTCTTCTTTCAGTTCTTTCTTTCTTAAAAGCATCACCCGATACATTTGGTGGAACCACCTGTTGGAAATAGTGTCCCAAAGCCAATCGCAGTCTGTTGACGGTTGTGCTCATTTTTGTATATGTACATGAATTATGAATTAATAAAAATTATTTTGATATTTTTTATCACAAAATATTTCATCTTCTAATGAACTCCTATGTTGTGGTGAAGTCCTTAGGACTATTTAGACTCGACAAAGGAGGATTTGTCGTTTAGTCCTTAAATCTATTCGCGACCAAATGATACGTTATTACCAAGGACGACAATGAGTTTATCAAGCATAGGTCGTTATGTGCCATATAGGTTGGTTGTCCTCTTAACCAATGAGTGTGGAGACACTGGTATGGCATACAGGTGAGATATAAGGGTACATCTGCACTGAACGTGACCGACTCCGGAGCTATTTTCGCTGTCAAGATTTGCTCCGATGGAATATGGGTATAAATATCCCTCCGACCTGAGACCGCCACGATGACTTGCAAGCAACTCACTGCACTTAGGCACTGGACTACCTGAATTTCTAATTCAGTGACGGAAGGCTGCTGGGTGTAGTCAAGCACTTGACTTGTCGGTGTGTGTGTTAAGATGGAATTGACCACTCCAGTTTAGGAGCTGTGTACAGTCGTATTTTAATTTAGCAAAACTTTGGCCAGGATAGTCTTTGCGAGGAGTCACAGGACTATTTGAGTTGAGCACGATTCGGATGATCTAATCAGGGTTGACAGTTTAACCCTGAGTCATCCTAAACACAGAGGTCAAAAGGATGAATTATACAGTAACCATATTCACGTAGGTTCTGAGTGTTGCGATTGTGATCTTTCGACCTATCTGATCATCGAGTACCATTGCTAGATGGTCACTTTGATTAGTACAGGAATTGGTTGCTGTGCTACCGGCTTAGGTTCGAACCTGCGGGGTCACACACATTAGAGGTTCCTATCTGATCTGATGGCTGATGAAGAGTCCTAATGCTTGTGGACTATGAGTCCTATGTGTCTGAGACTCTATGATCAAGAATCAAGATTCTCTTATCACAAGTCCCACACATTTTGGGTATCGAGGTCAAGAGTCCCACTGGTTTGGGACTTTTCGATCAGGGTTACATATCGATGAATTCTGATGCTCGATTACCCATCAGATTTAGACTCAATATTTATGGAAGGTTTAATTAGTGATTTTATCACTAATTAACTTAATTTGATTGAGTAATTATTTTTGGATCAAGTCTAATTTAATTGGATTCAGTTGGGTTTGACCCGATTAGGTTAAGAGTTGACCTAATCGTCGAGATGGTTTGGTCTTTGATTTGATCAGGGGTTGGGCTTAATCAATTTTTGATTTGATTAGGATTTTATTGAGCCTAATTAAGTCTAATTTAGTTGGATTTAAATTAGTCTAATTGGGCCTAACTTTTTTGGTTCAATTAGGTTGGTTTAAATAATGAAACCATCTTGACCCATTCTCCCTGCACCACCTCACTTCCACTACGTCCTTTTGAATTCACGAGAAGAAAGTTCTCATGAATTTTTTCTCACACAAAGCTCTCCTCACACCCTACTTTAATGCACCATATGAGTGGATAAGGATGATTGGTTGGCCATTCAAATTCAAAACAAAGTTTGAATTTGAATGAGCAACCAATCTTCGTGCCTTGACCTTATCCTCTTTTAATGCCCCATTTATTACACGAGAAATGTTTCTCATGAAATCACACATTCGCAAATTAAGCCACACCCTCCTTTTCTCACACCTTTAGTGGATAGGAATAAATTGATTTTCATTTGAATTCAAAATTTGATTTGAATTCAAATGTACAATTACTCATCTTTATCCTCTCACGTGGATAAGATGTTTGACATTATTTTAAAAGGAGGAGAAGAGTGGGGCGTGTGCAAGAAAAATTTTGAAGAGAAAATATAGGCGTGAGGAATCCTTGTGTGCAAGGTGAAGGTCTATATCCTTCTGAGAGAAAAAGAAAGAAAAGAAAGAAAAAGTATGCGCAGGGTTTCAGTGAGTTCTTCAGGGTTTCACCCTGGAGTTTGGGAAGTAAAAAGGTGAGCTACGAGTGTCATGAGCCCACCAAATTTTAGAAAGATCTTCAACATCCTCTCAAGCATGTCTGCTGATGATCCAGAGTATCTGAAGAATCGATAGACATCGATCGAAGGAGTTTGATCAACATTGGCCGTCGAAAGGGCTCTACAACGAGCTAGCACTCGTGAGGAGTCGATTAGATCGGGAGCTTCGTGTGGACGATCCACAGAGGCCAGACACACTGTGTGGCTACATCATGATGATCAGACTCTCCCAATTGTGATCAGATTATGGTGATCTACTACTCGCACAAAGGTATTATGTTCTGAACACATTACAGTAAAGTGTTTACTATTCAAATTCGAATTTCAAATTTAAATGCATGCATGCTATATATCATATTTAGATCCTAGTATAGGATAAATTTATGTTAATTAACTAGATTAATTAATATTTTTTCACTGTAAAATCATAATTTTGAAAAATTTTTAAAATTACTATTTTACCCCTGCACTGAATTTTTCCACAAATAGAATCAGAGCAAGGTTCTAAGATATGATATATATATTTGCATGCGTAGATTAAGTTGTAATCTAAAAGTTTAAATTTAAAATTTAAAAATTAAATTTTAAAATTTGAATTTTGAAAGTTGTTCGAAATTTAAAATTCAAAAATTTGAAATTCAAAATTTAAATTTTAAAATTTAAAATTTAAAATTTAAAATTTAAAATTCAAAAATTTGAAATTTGAAATTTGGTTGAAATTTTAAATTTGAAATTCAAAATTAAAATTCAAAATTTAAAATTCAAAAAATTTAAAATTTAAAATTTAAAATTTAAATTTTAAAATTGATATATTTAGATATACTTGATCCAAGTAGCAAGTAATCGAATTGGATTGGTTGCCATAGCCATCCAGTCATAGGAGAAAACTAGGGTTTAAAGGCCCTCTCCTCCCATTCAATGGGATCTCCTATGGCGGTAGGGGTGCCGCTGCAATTATATCCCATGCAGATGAAGCAGCGAAAGAAATTAATTGTATAGGTTCAATTATGAAATTTATCATAAATGTGTTAGATTAGATCTAAAAAAATATTCATGATTTATTTTGATTGAGTTATTTTTTGTTATGTAATTAGCAATAGGATTGCTATTTATGAAATGTGCTGATCTATTTGTGAAATGAGTCAACATATTTGATGAATAGAAAATAAAACCTTTCAAATTTGAAAATTATTTTCGAAATGCCAAATCCTGACCTATCAGCCCAAATACTTAATTAAAAGAATTAAGTGTTGTCTAGTAGGTCTAGAATTGTGAATTAAGACCTAAGACAATTGCATAAAATTATGGGTCAATGGATTAGATGGATTAGGTCCATAATTGGGTTAGACCTAAGGTTAGCTTAAAGAAATGGACTAAATTAGAGTAATTGGTCAAATCTAATCAAAAGTTGAATTAGATTAGGTCAAGGATACTCTAGACTCAACTCCAATAGTTGTAGTTGAATAAGTCCATGTCTTTAACTAGACCAAGATGGACTTAATTCATGGCTACGCGGTGGAACCCTATTTACTAAGTTGATCAAATTAAAACTAATGAACCGGTTGGTGTCTAAGGTAAGTTTGACAGTTTGACCAGTGGTTTTTAAGCGGGAGCTACTCGCAGTGATTCGATCTCTGACGAGTTAATGGCTTATCCCCACCACTGATCTCACTTACCTGGCCAACCTGGTGAATTAGGTTTTGATTAGATCACTTGGTGATTAGGGCTCACCCATGTCATTAGGTAAATCAGTTTCACTGATTTAGGTGCTCCTAATACTGGCTTAATTAAATCTTTTTTAATCTGACTTGATGAAGTTAGTGGGAGGATTGAAATTGTCTCGTAATTTATCTTCTCATCTATTCTTTAATAAAATTCTCAAAAATTATTAGGTCCTAAAAATGATTAAGTTATATTGATAACTAAGTCATAGCCTCCCATTAAGTGAGTGATAATGAGTCCATTAGTTTAATAATCATTGGAGGCCCAAAGGCCTGGTGCTTATTGACTAATGAAATTATCATTCATAATATGATAATTTGGTTTGAGTCTTTCTGATGGTGGTCAGGTTGGCCGACCAAAGTCGGGCCTAATCATTTATTGGTCCGATTCACCAAATCAAATCATGTTAATGGTTAGACCTAACCAGATCTTTTCAGTGGAGGCCAAAGCCTACTGATTAGGTTCTGGGGCAAAATCAATTATTAGAAGTTGTTTAGAGAAACAACTGGTTATGAACCTACCCATAGATACACATGGGTTGACCAACCAAAGTTGGGCTCGTGTATAGTCTGTGTGAATTCTAGTACCCACTAAGAAATTAAAGTAATTCTTTGAATTGGAGGTTGAGGCTACCAATTCATAAAAATACTGGAAGAAACTTTAGACTAAAGTCCAAATCTTTAGTATTAATAATTTATGTACTAATATAGGTCTGATTTTTTTTTATTCAGCTATAGTCACTATCCTGTCGCTCCGATCATTATTAGATAATGACAAGCTCATGGGATCTAATTTCGATAGCTAGTATCAAAAATTAAAAATCATCCTTGAGCATGAGCGGATCCTTTATGTAGTAACGGATCTGGCACCTGAGGAGCCAGTCCTGAACGCTAGAGGGGTGGTCTGAGATACTTACCAAAAGTGGCTCAACAATCGCACCACCGTTCGGTGCATTATGCTGGCGGCAATGAATGATCAGTTCAGCCGCAGGTTCGAGAACGCCCAACCACAGGAGATGCTTCAAATATTGAATGACTCCATTGGCACGCCTGACGACATTGAAAGGCATAAAACTAGTTGTGCCATTTTTAATGCTCGGATGAGGGATGGAGCCTCAGTCACTGATCATGTACTGTACATGATCGAAATGATTGAGCGCCTAAGTAAACTGGGTTTTCTCCTGCACAAGCAGCTCGGTAAGGATGCGATCCTTAATTCTCTGCCCAAGTCCTACCTTCCCTTCCTTACTCATTTTCGAATGACAAAGCCTGCAGTGAACTACCACGGCTTGTTGAGGTTGCTGCAGAACTTTGAGAAGGACCGCTAGCTCCATAAAGAGTCGGTAAATATTATGGGAGGGTTTTCTTCTAGTTGTCGATCCTTTAAGAAAGGGAAGAAGAATAAGAAGAAGAAGAATAAGAAGGTACAGCTGTATGCTGGGACGTCTGCACAGGGTCAGACCAAGAAGCACAAACCCGACCAAAGCCAGGCGGAGTGCTTCTTTTGCAAGAAGTAGGGGCACTGGGAGAGGAACTATCCTCTATACATTGCCTCACTCGACCCAAACAGGCCAAAGAAGAAGCAAGGTACTTATACGATAACACCTTGCAACTTTTTCATTTGTGATACTACTGCCTGGATATTGGATATCGAAAGCCCTTATCATATTTGCAATTCGATGTAGGATCTGCAGGTCAGTAGGAGATTTGATGAAGACGAGAGATTCCTAAACGTTGGAAATGGAAACAAAGTTTCAGTTCTAGCATTAAGAATCATGAACCTTGTAATCAATTCTCGAAATATAATTCTGAGTGAATGTCACTATTGTCCAAGCTTTTTATTAAATATTATTTCTGTAGGCCTTTGGCCATGTACGGTTATCAATTTTTAATAAAAGAAAATATTTGCAATATCATTTTGAATGGTGTTACAATGTTTGTTGGACAACTTAATAATGGAATTTACTTTCTATCACAACCTGTTAATATGGTTCAAACCTCTGGTAAATGCCCTAGAATAGATAATGTGTCAGAAGTCTACCTTTAGCACTGTAGGCTAGGTCATACTAATAAAAACAGGATAAACAGGTTGGCTCAAGAAGGAATTCTTGAAGTAGGTGATTGTGAATCACTTCTAACCTGTGAATCCTGTCTTCTTGGTAAAATGACCAAGTCACTTTTTACTGAAAAAGGTGAGCGAGCTAGTGAACTCTTGGCTCTGGTACATTCTGATGTATGTGGATCCATGAGCTCAAGTGCAAGAGGTGGATATTTCTACTTCATAACCTTCATAGACGACCTATCAAGGTATGTGTATGTCTACTTAATGAAGAATAAGTCGAAGTCATTTGAAATGTTCAAACTATTTCAAAATGAGGTAAAAAAATAAACTGAAAAGTATATTAAAACTCTTCGATCTGATCGAGGAGGTGAATACCTTTCCAATGATTTTCAAACATATCTTGGGGAGAATGAGATTCTCTCTTAGTGGACACCTCCTGAAACACCACAGCATAATGGTGTGTCTGAAAGAAGGAATCGGACCTTGTTGGACATGGTTCGATCCATGATGGGGTTTGCTGGTCTGCTGATCTCCCTTTGGGGATATGCGCTCGAATCGACTTGTAACCTTCTAAATAGAGTTTCGAGTAAGTCTGTAACCAAAATGCCATATGAGATATGGATAGGACATAAGCCAGTACTCTCGCACCTTAGGGTTTGGGGGTGTCCGACTTATGTTAAACATTTAATTATGGATAAGCTAGGACCTAGGTCTGACAAGTATAATTTTATAGGGTACCCAAAAGAGACCAAAGGGTATTATTTCTACCTAGCTGATGAGCAAAAAGTGTTTGTCAGCCTTAAGGCAATCTTTTTGGAAAGGGAGTTCCTTGGTGAAGGGACCGTTGCTTCTAAGGTCGAACTTGACAAAATTCGACAGGTGAAAAATCTGACGCAAGTTGCTGAACCTGAACCAGATTTGATTAGATCAAATTCGGAGCCCATTATTCAAGCACCCTTAAGGCGATCTGGTTGAGTACCACATCAACCGGACAGATACTATAATTTCTTGGTCCGGGACGACGATCCTATCGAACTTAATGAAAATGATGAGGATCCGATCACCTACATAGATGCAATGCAGAGATCCGACTCTAAGAAATGGCTAGAGGCCATGAAATCTGAAATGGAGTCCATGAAGGTCAACGATGTGTGGACATTGGTTGACCCACTCGAAGGAGTAAAATCCATAGGATGTAAGTGGGTCTTCAAGAAGAAGAGGGGCGCAGACGGAAAGGTGGAAACCTATAAAGCCCATCTGGTTGTCAAGAGATATCATCAACATTATGGTATAGATTATGATGAGATATTTTCTCCTGTGGCAATGCTCAAATCCATTCGGATTATGCTTGCAATAGCTGTCCATCTGGACTATGAAATCTGGCAGATGGATGTGAAGACAGCTTTCCTAAATGGAAAGCTGAATTAAGAGGTGTATATAATACAACCTGAAGGATTCACATCCACTGATGAGTCTAAGGTGTGCAGACTACAGAGGTCCATTTATGGACTTAAGCAGGCATCCCGGAGTTGAAACATACGTTTTGATAGGACGATCAAGACGTATGACTTTGTTAAGAACAGAGAAGAGCCCTGCATTTATAAGTGGGCTAATGGTCTAGTAGTGGTATTTCTTGTATTGTATGTGGATGATATTCTCTTAATCGGGAATAATGTCCCTGCATTACAGAGAATAAAGATTTGACTGTCGTCACAGTTCTCCATGAAGGATTTGGGAGAAGCTTCCTACATCCTAGGGATGAGGATCTATAGGGATAGATCTAAAAGGTTGCTTGGTTTATCCCAGTCTACATACATAGATACTATGCTGAAGAGGTTCAGCATGGAGAATTTCAAGAAAGGCTATCTACCGATAGGCCATAGAATTTTTCTCTCGAAGGGGGATTGTTCGACAACACCTCAAGAGAGAGAGCATATGGGTAGGATTACATATGCTTCGATAGTGGGATCTATTATGTATGCCATGACATGTACATGACCAAATGTGGCACACTCACTAGGGGTAGTGAGTAGATACCAATCTGATCCAGGGAAAAATCATTGGAAGGTTGTTAAAACTATCCTGAAGTATTTAAGAAATACTAAGGACCAGTGGCTTCTTTATGGTGAATCGGACTTGAGACTTATAAGGTTTACAGACTCTAGTTTCCAATCTGATCATGATGACAGTAAAAGTATGTCGGAATTTATTTTTACCCTTAATGGTGGGGCTATCTGCTGGAAGAGTTCCAAGCAACACACAGTGGCTGATTCAGTTTGCAAGGTGGAGTATGTCACTGCATCAGATGCTGCCAAAGAAGCGGTGTGGCTGAGAAAATTCATCACCGAGCTCGAAGTAGCACCCTCCCTTATTGGTCCAGTTCTGCTCTGCTGTACAGCTCAGGAGCCATTGCTCAGACGAAGAAACCCAAGGCAAACCAGCGGACGAAGTATATTCTACGCCGCTACCATCTCATCTGAAAAATTATGGATCGAGGTAACGTCAACCTTCAGAAGATCGACGGAAAAAAGAACCTGACCGATCCATTCACTAAAGCCATTGCGGTGAAGGAGTTCGACGACTACAAGTCGAAGATGAGTATTAGATACTACACTGATTGGCTTTAGGCCAAGTGGGAGATTGTTGGGAATAGTGTCCCAAAGCCAATCGTCAGCCTGTTGACGGTTGTGCTTATTTTTGTATATGTACATGAATTATAAATTAATAAAAATTATTTTATCATTTTTTATCACAAAATGTTTCATCTTCTAATGAACTCCTATGTTGTTGTGAAGTCCTTAGGACTATTTAGACTCGACAAAGGAGGATTTGCCGTTTAGTCCTTAAATCTATTCGCGACCAAATGATACGTTGTTACCAAGGACGACAATGTTTATCAAGCATAGGTCATTGTGTGCCATATAGGTTGGTTGTCCTTTTAATCAATGAGTGTGGAGACACTGGTATGGTATACAGGTGAGATGTAAGGGTACATCTGCACTGAACGTGATCGACTCCAGAGCTATTTCTGCTGTCAAGATTTACTCTGATGGAATATGGGTATAAATATCCCTCCGACCTAAGACCGTCACAGTGACTTGCAAGCAACTCACTGCACTTAGGCACTGGACTACCTGAATTTCTAATTCAGTGACGGAAGGCTGCTGGGTGTAGTCAAGTACATGACTTGTCGGTGCATGTGTCAAGATGGGATTGACCACTCTAGTTTAGGAGCTGTGTAAAGTCATGTTTCAATTTAGCAAAATCTTGGCCAGGGTAGTCTTTGTGAGGAGTCACAGGACTGTTTGAGTTGAGCACGATTCGGATGATCTAATCAAGGTTGATAGTTTAACCCTGAGTCGTCCTAAACACAGAGGTCAAAAGGATGAATTATACAATAACCATATTCACGTAGGTTCTGAGTGTTGTGATTACGACCTTTCAACCTATCCGATCATCGGGTACCATTGCTAGATGGTCACTTCGATTAGTACAGGAATTGGTTCCTGTGCTACCGGCTTAGGTTCGAACCTGTGAGGTCACACACATTAGAGGTTCCTATCTGATCTGATGGCTGATGAAGAGTCTTAATACTCATGGACTATGAGTCCTACATGTCTGAAACTCTATGATCGAGAATCAAGATTCTCTGATCACAAGTCCCACACATTTTGGGTACCAGGGTCAAGAGTCCCACTGGTTTAGGACTCTTTGATCAAGGTTACATATCGATGAATTCTGATGCCCAATTACCCATCGAATTTGGACTCAATATTTATGAGAGGTTTAATTAGTGATTTGATTGCTAATTAACTCAATTTGATTGAGTAATTATTTTTGGATCAAGTCCAATTGAATTGGATTCAGTTGGGTTTGATCCGATTAGGTTAAGAGTTGACCTAATCGTCGAGATAGTTTGGTCCCTGATTTGATCAGGGGTTGGGCTTAATCAATTCCTGATTTGATTAGGATTTTATTGAGCCTAATTAAGCCTAATTTAGTTGAGTTTAAATTAGTCTAATTGGGCCTAACTTATTTGGTTCAATTAGGTTGGTTTAAATAATGAAACCACCTTGACCCATTCTCCCTGCGCCACCTTACTTCCACTGCGCCCTTTTGAATTCACGAGAAGGATGTTCTCATAAATTTTTCCTCACATAGAGCCCTCCTCACGCCCTACTTTAATGCACCATATGAGTGGATAAGGATGATTGGTAGGCCATTCAAATTCAAAATAAAGTTTGAATTTGAATGAGCAACCAATCTTAGCGCCTTGACCTTATCCTCTTTTAACGCCCCATTTATTACACGAGAAAATATTTCTCATGAAATCACTCATACACAAATTAAGCCATGCCCTCCTTTTCTCACACCCTTAGTGGATAGGAATAAATTGGTTTCCATTTGAATTCAAAATTTGATTTGAATTCAAATGTGCAATTACTCATCTTTATCCTCTCACGTGGATAATGTTGGGAATAGTGTCCCAAAGCCAATCGTCAGCCTGTTGACGGTTGTGCTCCTTTTGTATTAGTACATGAATTATAAATAAATAAAAGTTATTTTGATATTTTTTCATCACAAATGTTTCATCTTCTAATGAACTCCTGTGTTGTGGTGAAGTCCTTAGGACTATTTAGACTCGACAAAGGAGGATTTGTCGCTTAGTCCTTAAACATGTTCGTGACCAAATGATACGTTGTTACCAAGGACGACAACGTTTATTGAGCATAGGTCGTTGTGTGCCATATGGGTTGGTTGTCCTCATAACCAAAGAGTGTGGAGACACTGGTATGGCATACAGGTGAGATATAATGGTACATCTGCACTGAACGTGACCAACTCCGGAGCTATTTCTGCTGTCAAGATTTGCTCCGATGGGATATGGGTATAAATATCCCTCCGACCTGAGACCGCCATGGTGACTTGCAAGCAACTCACTGCACTTAGGCACTGGACTACCTGAATTTCTAATTCAGTGACGGAAGGTTGCTAGGTGTAGTCAAGTACTTGACTTGTCGGTGCGTGTGTCAAGATGGGATTGACCACTCCAGTTTAGGAGCTGTGTACAGTCGTGTTTCAATTTAGCAAAATCTTAGCCAGGGTAGTCCTAGTGAGGAGTCACAGGACTAATTGAGTTGAGCACGATTCGGATGATATCATCAGGGTTGACAGTTTAACCCTGAGTCGTCCTAAACACAGGGGTCAAAAAAATGAATTATATGGTAACCATATTCACGTAGGTTCTGAATATTGTGATTGTAATTATTCGACCTATCCGGTCATCGGGTACCATTGCTAGATGGTCACTTCGATTAGTACAGGAATTGGTTCCTGTGCTACCGGTTTAGGTTCGAACCTGCGGGGTCACACACATTAGAGGTTCCTTTCTGATCTGATGGCTGATTATGAGTCTTATCTGTCTGAAACTCTATGATTGAGAATTAAGATTCTCTGATCATGAGTTTCACACATTTTGGATACCGGGGTCAAAATTTTGAATTTCAAATTTTGAATTTGAAATTTGAATTCTTTGATCAGGGTTTCATATCGATGGTCTCTGATGCCTGATTGCCCATCGGATTTGGACTCAATATTTATGAGAGGTTTAATTAGTGATTTAATCACTAATTAACTCAATTTGATTGAGTAATTATTTTTGGATCAAGTCCAATTGAATTGGATTCAGTTTGGATTGACCCGATTAGGTTAAATGTTGACCTAATCGCTAAGGTGGTTTAGTCCCTGATTTGATCAGGGGTTAGGTTTAGTTAATTCTTGATTTGATTAAGATTTTATTGAGCCTAATTAAGCCTAATTATGTTGGGTTTAATCTGGTCTAATTGTGCTTAACCTATTTTAAACTGGTTGGCTCAATTTGAATCAAACCACCTTGTTTTAAATTCCCTGCGACACCCAACTTCCTTGCACCCATTTGAATTCACGAGAAGAAACTTCTCATGAAATTTTGCTCATGCAAAACCCTTCCCCACGCCCTCATTTGTGCGCCATATGGATGGATAAAATAATTAGTTAGCCATTCAAATTCAAAGCATGTTTGAATTTTAATGGATAACTTATCACTTGCCCTTTCATCCTTATCCATTTTGTGCGCCACATTACTTACACGAGAAAAGGTTTCTCGTGAAACATTTTTCACGCACAAAGAGCCACGCCCCTTCTCTTATCATGCCCAAAAGGATAGGGATAAGTTGATTTTTGTTTGAATTCAAATTTGATTTGAATTCAAATGTGTAACCTCATGTCTTTATCCTCTCACGCGGATAAGATACGTTCGACGTTGTTTTAAAAAGAAGAGAAAGGTGGGACGTGCGTAGAAATTTTAGGAGAGAAACTTTGGGGTGTGAGAAAGGCTTTTGCATAAGGTGAAGGTCCAAAACCTTCCGAGAGAAAAAGAAAGAAAAGAGAGAAAATTGGGCGCAGGGTTTTTGGTGTGTACCCTAGGGTTTCTACCTAGGGTTCGGGAAGTGAGATTGGTGTGCCACGAGTGTCGTGAGTCCACCAAATTTTAGAGAGAGATCCATCAGCCTCTCAAAAAATTGTGCAGACGATTTGGAGCATTCGAGAAGTCGGCACACATCGATCGAAGGAGTTCGATCAACATCTGCCATCAAAAGGGTGAAATCATGAACTAGCATTCGTGAGGAGCTGATCAGACGGGAGCTTCGTGTGGATGATCCGTAGAGGCCAGACATTTATGTGACTGTGACATGATGATTAGAGCCCCCCGACGGTGATCAAATTGCGGTGATCGACTACCCGCAAAAGGTGATGTGTTCTGAACACAGTACTGTAAAACGTTTACTGATTCAAATTTGAATTTCAAATTTAAATGCATGCTGTTGTATCATATTTAGATCCTAGTGTAGGATTAATTAGTATTAATTAATGAGATTAATTAATAATTCTACTATAAAATAGTAATTTTGAAAAAGTTTTAAAATTACCATTTTGCCCCTGCACTAAATCTTCTAACAGATAAGACGTTTGACATTGTTTTAAAAGGAAGAGAAGAGTGGGGCGTGTGCAAGAAAAATTTTGAAGAGAAAATCTGAGCGTGAGAAATCCTTGTGTGCAAGCTGAAGGCCTATATCCTTCCGAGAGAAAAAGAAAGAAAAGAAAGAAAAAGTGTGCGCAGGGTTTCAGTGAGTTCTTCAGGGTTTCAGCCTGGAGTTCGGGATGTGAGAAGGTGAGCTACGAGTGTCGTGAACCCACCAAATTTTAAAGAAATCATCAACATCCTCTCAAGCACGTCTGCTGACAATCTAGAGTATCCAAAGAATCGATAGACATCGATCGAAGGAGTTCGATCAGCATCGGCCGTCGAAAGGGCTCTACAATGAGCTAGCACTCGTGAGGAGTCGATCAGATCGGAAGCTTTGTATGGATGATCTGCAGAGGTCAGACACGCTGTGTGACTGCATCACGATGATCAGACTCTCCTGATGGTGATCAGATTGCGGTGATCTACTACTCGCACAAAGGTATTGTGTTCTGAACATATTACAGTAAAGTGTTTACTGTTCAAATTTGAATTTTAAATTTAAATACATGCATGCTATATATCATATTTAGATCCTAGTGTAGGATAAATTTATATTAATTAATTAGATTAATTAATATTTTTCCACTGTAAAATCATAATTTTGAAAAAGTTTTAAAATCATCATTTTACCCCTGCACTAAATTTTTCCACACTACTGGCTTTCATCCTCCGACTCCTGAAGCCTCTTCCTCAGAACCTCAGAATCCACCTCGGCATCCTTGACTGCCTGCTGCTCGTAGGCCAGCTGAATCTTCAACCGCTATAGTTCGGCCTTCTCCTGTCCAAGGGCCACGGACAGTTCTTCCAGGGTCCCCCTCAAGGAGCGGAGCTCATCGGAGCCTTGTGCAGAGACATCCTGGACTCTCTCAGACAACTGCCTCTGAAGGCGGACAACTTCTTCGGTCACCATCTTGAGCTTCCTTCGGTAGTCATCTATTTGCTCGCACCAGTCGACTCGGTAGGCGTTGTAGTTCGCCTCGACGTCCTGCCGCAGCTTCTGAAGGTCGAAGAATTTTTTCGATCAGTCTTGGTCATAGTCGGCCTGAGCTGTGAGCCAGGACAAGCTCCCTTCCAACTGGCCGATCTTCTCCCGTGCAGTCGTCAGCTTGACTTCAAGGGAGCTGATCTTGGAAGCCTGAGTCCAAGATTGGTCGTTGGCATGTTTTCGGAGTTCCTCAAGCTCCGTCACGAAGTCAGCCTTCCTTCGGGTGTGGTCCATGAAACCCTTTTTGTGGAGGTCCCAAAAGTGAGTAGTCTCTGCAGTGACTTTTGAATGGCTCTTCCTCAGTCGGTGAAGTTCGTCATCCAGCTTCTTTGATTTCTTCATCAAATGATGAACTTTCCTTCTGAGATCCCAGATCATCGACTTCAGAGGAATCTCCTGTGGTAGAGGAAGAGCTTCGGTAGAGCACTGTTGTTGGAAGACAAGAGCGCCATAACACAAATTAGTGCCAGAAAATAAAAGAGAAGAAAAAGAAGGCAGAGTAAGACAAAGGAGCTCTCTGTAAAGGAGAATCCGATTTCATTGATTAAATAGTTCTTAAGTACAAGAGAACAAGAAAAAGTTGCAACAAAAAAAAAAGAAGAAGAAAAGAATACAAAATTAAAGGTTTTGGACCTATGGGGCAGAAGTGGGGGAGCTCAGCGCCCTCGGAAGGTCGACTGCGGCAGCCACGGCAGTCGAGAAAGTCTCGGCTGGAAGAAGATCAGCAGCAGCTTCAGAAGGCCCGACTTCGTCATCGGATGCCTCATCCAGGAAGTCGAGGTCCAGCTCGAAAAACTTTCCGACTACTTTCTCTTGACAAAATTCGAAGCCCTTGTTAAAGGCGGCCTAGCCGAACTCGACCTTCAGATCCCTCATCTCGGAGGAGATTTTGAACTCCTCCACTACCCGGACCAATGCCTTCGAGATCAGGGTCAGGATCTGCGCCTTCAACTTGGAGACCTCAGCCTCTGCTTTCTTTCTCTCCTCCTCCAAGGTGGCCCTCAAGTCTGCCGAGGTCTGCCCCTCCTTTTGTAGCGCCTCTTGGAGACTCGCGACTTCGGCAATCTTCTCCTTGAGGCAGGGCAACCTTGGCCAGGTGACCTTCCTCCACCTAGGCGGCCTCCTTCCTAGCATTGTTCATCACCTCGATGTTGGCGATGAGCTGGTGTCCAATCTGTAAGAGCGGCCAGGGAGTCAATATAAAAGCCAAGGAATAAGCAAAGTAAAAAGGCGAGAAGGAGTAAATTGACCTACCTCGAGAAAGGACCCCAGAGAGTCCCAGACCCGCTGCTCAGGATCGACGTGGACGATCCTGTGGACGACCTCGGGCAGGATGCACCCATCGACCAATCTCTTTATTAGATCCCTATTGTTGAAGGGATTTTCCTCCGAATCTTCTTCGGAGCCATCGGCCCCCTCGATGGCAGCCCTGCTGCTACGGCCCTTGCGGGCCAATGTCTTCTTTCTCCTTCTCCGTTCGGCCCCAAGTGGCTCCTCGGGCCGGGCCTCTAAAGCAGAAACTTTGACCAAGGGGCTCCTTGAAGAGGCCCGGGGGACTGCGAGCTCGATGTTGGAGGGAGAGTCGATGATAATAGCCGTTTGGACAGGCACGATCGAGCTGGTCTCTTCTGCCCTTGCCCTCTTCGCCACCCCCGAGGATGTTGTGCCTTTCCTTTTGAGGGTCTTGAGACCCTGGGCTAGCATTCGAGCTGTGTCAGCATCCATATCTGCAGTGAATGAGGATCGACACAGCTTAACAAAAGAACAAGAAGAAAGGAGAAACAGCGAATGAAAAAAAAATACATATATATATATATATATAACAGTACCGACAGGGTTGAGAGGACTTAGGCCGACGTTAAACAAGAGTTGTTCCTTCAGGAGGTTGGAGAGAAGAGGAGCTGGATAAGCCTCGAGTTTTCTGGAGGCTTCGAGGTCTGTCCCAGACTAGAAGCCCGACGGACGGAATCCCTCAGAGAGCCCCAGGGAGGCAACCCCAACTCCAAGGTCGGGCATCAGACGTAGAAGTACATCTCCTTCCAGTTGTGGATAGAAGAGGGGGCACCTTTCAGCAACCCCTTTCTACCGAACTGAGAGGAGAAGTACCACCAGTCCTTTGTCGAGGGATGACACTTGAAGGTATAAAAATTCTTAAATAAAGAAAGGGTTGGCCGAACTTCAGTTAAACTACAGAGGAAAAGAAATCCTATCAGAAATCTAAAGGAGTTTGGTGCTACAGAAACTAAAGAAATGTTTAAGAAGCGAAAGAGAGCAATAACAAAAGGTGGAAGCGGAAGTCGAAGCCCGACGCGAAAAGCTTCTTGGTATAAACAGAAGCAGTCGGGAGGAGGAGCGCTAGCCCGACCAGTCGGTCCGGGAAGCTCCAGCTCGTACTCCGGAGGAACCCCATACTGAATCCTAATCAGTGAGAGTTCCTCCGGAGTTAGAGAGCTGGAGATGGTGTCTGATACAAAAATCGGATGAGGTTCATCTACAGAACTGAGATTTTGGGGGGTTGGAACGGACGGACTCCTAGAACTGCTAGAGGAGGAAGTGTTGGAGGACATTTTGAATCAAGTGAAAATCCTAAAAATTCCAAAAAAAGTTGGAAAAAATAAGAAACGGGATGCTCGTGGAAAACCGAATGGGTGGAATGTAAAGGAAGAAAAATGAAAGAAGAACAACAAGAAAATATATATATATAGGGGGAGAGTTCTGGAACTAACCTAGGCTGGTCTGAAGGATGCAGAGATGCAGAGATGGGGCGACTCGAAGAATGCCTAAGGCTTAGAAGGACACTGGGGAAGAACGGAACTCTCAAGAAGGAGGGACCGAAGAAACTTCCAAGCAAAGTGAGATCCTTGAAGGAGGGAGGCGGGTTTAAATAAGCAACGAGGTCCGGCGCAGTAATGATTGCGGATCTCCTCTGGCCGATCTACAACCGCCACGTGTCCCACTCACCATGGCAGGCGGTTGAAAGTGGCTGACAGCTGACAGAACCATTATTACGTCGTACCTAGAGCAACGCTCTAGCGAGAATTCTGAAAAAATCTTTTCGGATCACCTCGATTTGAAAAGGCTCCAGCATCAGTGCGCCAAACATCAAAATATCTGGAAGCAATTGAGTACAGAAAATGAGGGAGACAACTTCGGCTGTGAAAATTTTTTTGTACTTCCTTCATTTGGAACCCGAACTCGAAAGTAGGAGGACTGGTGTTGGGTATAAAATAACCCCAGTCGAAGTTCGTAAAAGGCCGACCCTTCCAGGGCTCTTCCGGCTTCCGACCTTATGTGGCGTCTTTTCAAACTCCCCCGACCGTCCGAGCTTCCATAATACCATCTGGACTTCTCCAATAATGGGCTCCTCCATTCATCTACCACGCTGCTCCAAACGCCCTCTGAGCTTAACTATCAGCCTTTTTTCTACAGTGATCGATGATTATCCGAATCTCAGCCTAGACTTCTTCCGACCACGAACGACTTTACTTCGAACTTCTTTCAGGCTTCGTCAATGTCCTAGCTTCTCCAATAGCAAGACTTCTACAGTAATCAGATTCCATCCAAGTTTCTATGGCGGTTGATCGTCTTCTGAATTTCATCCGAGCTCCAACGAGAGCTGGATCCCAACCGAACTTCTACAGTGAATGGATCACAGACAAACTTCTACAACGAAACAGGCTCCACCAGTCGGGTCTCTACTCCGAGCTTCTACAATAAGCGAACTTCATCCAGACTCCTACGAGAGCCGAACTCCATCCGAACTTCTACAACAGAATTGAATCCTGGACTCCTCCGATGTTTGACCTTCCACAGTGTCCTCAAGACTCCTCCAGCGGACGAACATCCACAATGCCATCCGAACTCCACTGTCGGTCGATCTTCTGTCGAATTTCTTATGAAATCGGACCTCTCTGACGGACAGTCCACAGACGAGCTTCTACATCAGGCAAAATACAAACAGACTTCTCCAACAGAAAGTCCCCGCCCGAACTTCTACTGCAGATGACTTCTACCTGCAGCATCAGCGCTCTAGGCACCCGACAACAGTGGACTCATCAGCAATCTCAAAAACATCCGAGCCTCTCTTAGATTGCAGAGACAGAGAGCCATTTTGCTCCACCAGATGTCCCAGCCGAGCTTCAGCCGTTAGGCCCAAACTCTCTGGCAAGTCACGACAATGGCCACTACCCCACTCCACTCTCTATAACAGATTCCACGTGGCCCCACCACTCTTTGGTAAGTCGCAACAACAGACACCACTCCACTCTCCATAACAAACTCCACATGGCTCTGAACGGCCCACTGACGCCACTACTCTCCGCAACAAACTCCACGTGGCCACGAACGGCCCACTACCAGACGGTTACAGATGTCGCTGTCGATCAGTTACGCTCTCCGTCTATAAAAAAGGGACCCCCAGATATGTTCTTCTCTAAGCTAAAAACTTTATCTCAAAACTCTGCTAAAATTCTATTTGAGTGCTCCATTTCTGTTGAGGCAGAGTACTGACTTGAGCATCGGAGGGTCTTGCTGGAGTACCCCCAACTCTGATTTAGACTTCCCTTGCAGGTCCCGACGGCAGACGCGATCTCCTCAACTCCAGCTTCTCCGACGTCGGTGGAATTCTGCACCAACAGAATAATGATTTTTTTATGCAACCAACAAAAATTCTAGCAATGCATCTAGGTTAAAAAAAAAATTATAACATTAATTTCAAAATAATGTAAATCAATAGTCGATTAATTACAAAATTTGTTAGCAAAAAGAAATATATACAACTATTATAACTATCGAGAGGCGTATATACTAAGGTACTAAGGCCTCCTCCACATCCATCTCTCATAGATGCATGTCACCTCTTGTAGTAATGGCTCAAGCATGGTATTGACCGGCAAAGAGGGAGGTGCTGTCGTGCTCGACCTATCAACATATGCCTGATATCTGTCATAGGAAACCCTCAATCTACCCCTGCCTCTAACCCTCCCATGCATATGATCGATGTGTTTCTCATCGGGTTGGTATAACGTATCTCTTAGCTCACTCATTCTCTATGATATAGACGCACATCTATGAGAAGGTCAAAGTTTGAGAAGTCAGGATATGAGGTGCACTGGGCATATGATGAGATACTTGGATCAACCATCAATGGCGTAGTGTGAAGTCGTCTATCTTCAGAGACAACACACATAATATCAACAAAGCCATCCATGACATCAGCAAGTGCTCGGTCCTTGCATCCAACAGTGACCAAATGAAAATTGCTCTTTATCTGGTAGTATAGTGACGTGATCCTTTGAAACTATCAGTATCAAAGAAAAAATAGATATTATTCATAAGTATAACAAGAATAACATAATAAAATGAGACAACAAGCAAAATATACTTATCACAATATCCATCATACTACTCGAAGGATGGAACCTTATCTCAAACTGCTCACTCATCAGTGGTGAGATGAATCATCTAGTGTTGCTCCTATGCTATTCCAAATATGGATCATAATAATCCATCGTGGGGAGCATAGCTGGACCAGCCACAATCAATTTCTCCCGCCACTCCCATGCGTCAATATGCTCCTGATGCTCTCAAACCCAATCATGATGATGCCGCCCTCGTCAATCTAGACTGTGGAAGCCATCTCGAGTGTCGCATGGTGGGAGGACATCCTGATGCATTCCAAACTATCGCATCATGTGCTTCGAATAATAGATCTCCATGATGTCGAAGCAAATGAGAGGTGCGTGTGTCCTCCATACATACTGATCTGATTGACATACCTCAGGTAATACAATCAATATCTTCGATGTGTAAGGCACCCACACCATTTGATCGTTGCACTGCTAGTCAAGCTGATCTCTATAGTATATGACTATGTGCAGCACTGGATTGCTAGTATTAGTCAAGCGAGTCCTCCACCTATCCAAAATAAAGTCAAAATGTTATTTTATGAAAATGTGTAGTCATTTATCATAAAAAATTAGTGCTATTAGTTACATGCCTGCATTTAGTGGATCAGCCTGATCGTGCTATATCCCATCAAATGGGCCCTCAATACCAACGTCATCCTCATCCAATGCGCCATATCCTACTGCATCATCTTCCGACGTCGGCTGATGGGCTCCTATCTTGGAGAGCACCCTATCTAACTATCCAATATGTAAATGCTCTCATACCTAAAGCTGTAGTAATACCAATGGCCGAGCTATCTCATGCGCATCTAGCCTAATGACCCTACAGAGCTCGCAATATAAAAAGGCTAAAACAGCACTGCCCTAACTCAACTATCCATATGCGTAGAGATCACGTAGATAGATAAGTACAATAACTACACACAAGAATTGAACTTATCGATGAATAGATGGCCACCGATAAAGCATAGAATAAATGCTCAAGCATATCTCTACAAGGTTTCATCATCTGCATCATTTGGTAAGTGGTGGAACATGCGGCAAAGTCAATGAAATCTCAGCGAAGACTCCAACAACATCATCTCTGGCGGTCTAATCCCAAACAACTCCTCACAGAGATCCGATCAGATGATCTATGTAGTATGGGTGATGGTAGGTCCATGCACCTATAATCTGAAGAGAACAACAACATCCTGCAACGTGATCATCATCTCCCTGACATAGAGGTGGAAAGTGTGAATCTCTTGACACTATCCAATATGTAAATGCTCTCATACCCAAAGCTGTAGTAATACCAATGGCCGAGCTATCTCATGCGCATCTAGCCTAATGACCCTACAAAGCTCATAATATAAAAAGGCTAAAACAGCACTGCCCCAACTCAACTATCCACATGCGTAGAGATCACGTAGATAGGTAAGTACAATAACTACACACAAGAACCAAACTTATCAATGAATAGATGGCCACCGATAAAGCATAGAATAAATGCTCAAGCATATCTCTACAAGGTTTCATCATCTGCATCATTTGGTAAGTGGTGGAACATGCGGCAAAGTCAATGAAATCTCTATGAAGACTCCAACAACATCATCTTTGGCAGTCTAATCCCAAACAACTCCTCACAGAGATCCGATAAGATGATCTATGTAGTATGGGTGATAGTAGGTCCATGCACCTATAATCTGAAGAGAACAACAACATCCTGCAACGTGATCATCATCTCCCTGACGTAGAGGTGGAAAGTGTGAATCTCTTGACACCAACGCTCTATCATGGCTGTATGAGGGTCCAATCAAGCTGTATATTGTATACTTTAAATATTCTAAAAAAACCAACCACATGAAGATACTCCATGATCCTCTCATGTGGTCGCCAAGCATGCATTGCGGTAGTGCGGAAAAATTCAGTGCAGGGGTAAAATGGTAATTTTAAAACTTTTTCAAAATCATAATTTTACAGTGGAAAAATATTAATTAATCTAATTAATTAACATAAATTTATCCTACACTAAGATCTAAATATGATATATAGCATGCATGCATTTAAATTTAAAATTTAAATTTGAACAATAAACACTTTAATGTAATGTGTTCAGAACATAATACCTTTGTGCGGATAGTAGATCGCCGTAATCTGATCACCGTCAAAAAAGTTTGATCATCATGACATAGCCATACAGTGTGTCTGGCCTCTGCGGATCGTCCACACGAAGCCCCCGATCTGATCGACTCCTCACGAGTGCTAGCTCGTTGTAGAGCCCTTTTGACGGCCGATGCTGATCGAACTCCTTCGATCGATGTCTGTCGATTCTTCGGATACTCTGGATCATCAACAGACGTGCTTGAGAGGATGTTAAAGATCTCTCTAAAATTTTGTGGGCTCATGACACTCGTAGCTCACTTTCTCACTTCCCGAACCCCAGGCTAAAACTCTAGGAAACTCACCGAAAATCTTGCACCCACTTTTCTTTCTTTTCTTTCTTTTTCTCTTGGAAGGATATGGACTTCCTTCACACACACAAGACTTCTCACACCCCAAAATTTTTTTTCAAAAATCTTCTTCTTGCATGCCCCACTCTTCTCCTCCTTTTATAACAACGTCAAACGTCTTATCCAAAAGAAAGGATAAAGATAAGTAATTACACATTTGAATTCAAATCAAATTTTGAATTTAAATGGACACCAACTCATCCCTTATCTACTAAAAGTGTGAGTCATGGCTTAAATTGTGTATGGAGTGATTTCATGAGAAATCCTTTCTCATGTAATAAATGGGGTGTAAAAAAAGGGATAAGGTGCAAAGATTGATTGCCCATTCAAATTCAAACTTTATTTTGAATTTGAATGGCCAACCAAACATCCTTATCCATTCATTTGGCACATTAAAGTGGGGCATGGAGAGGGCTTGGCATGAGAAAAAAATTCATGAGAAGTTCTTTCTCATGAATTCAAATGGGTGCAATGGAAGTGAGGTGGCACATGGGATTGGGTCAAGGTGGTTTAATTATTTAAACCAACCTAATTGAACCAAATAAGTTAGGTCCAATTAGACTAATTTAAATCTAACTTAATTAGGCTTAATTAGGCTCAATAAAATTTTAATCAAATCAGAAATTGACTAAGCCCAACCCCTGATCTAATCAAGGACCAAACCATCTCGACGATTAGGTCAACTCTTAACCTAATCGGGTCAAACCCAACTGAATCCAATTCAATTGGACTTGATCCAAAAATAATTACTCAATCAAATTGAGTTAATTTATGATCAAATCACTAATTAAATCTCTCATAAATACTGAGTCCAAATCCAATGGACAATCGGACATCAGGATTCATCGATATGTAATCCTGATCGAAAAATCCCAACCAGTGAGACTCTTGACCCCGGTACCCATAATGTGTGGAACTCATGATCAGAGAATCCTGATTCTCGATCATTGAGTCCCAAACATGAAGGATTCTACACCAGCCATCAGATCAGATAGGAACCTCTAATGTGTGTGACCCATAGGTTCGAACCTAAGCCGGTAGCACAGGAACCAATTCCTGTACTAATTGAAGTGACCATCTAGCAATGGTACCCGACATCCAGATAGGTCGAAGAGTCGCAATCGCAACACTCAGAACCTACATGAATATGGTTACTATATAATTCATCCTTTTGACCCCTGTGTTTAGGACGACTCAGGGTTAAACTGTCAACCCTGATCAGATCATCCGAATCGTGCTCAACTCAAATAGTCCTGTGACTCCTCACAAGGACTACCCTAGCCAAGGTTTTGCTAAATTGAAACACGACTGTACACAGCTCCTAAACTGGAGTGGTCAATCCCATTTTGACACACGCACCGACAAGTCAACTACTTGACTACACCCAGCAGCCTTCCGTCACTGAATTAAAAATTTAGGTAGTCCAGTGCCTAAGTGCAGTGAGTTGCTTGCAAGTCACCGTGGCGGTCTCAAGTCGGAGGGACATTTATACCCATATCCCATTGGAGCAAATCTTGACAGCATAAATAGCTCCGGAGTCGGTCACATTCAGTGCAGATGTACCCTTACATCTCACCTGTATGCCTTACCATTGTCTCCACACTCCTTAGTTAAGAGGACAACCAACCTATATGGCATACAACGACCTATGCTTGATAAACGTTGTTGTCCTTGGTAACAACGTATCATTTGGTTGCGAACTGGTTTAAGAACTAAACGATAAATCCTCTTTTGTCGAGTCTAAATAGTCCCAAGGACTTCACCACAACATAGGAGTTCATTAGAAGATAAAATATTTTATGATAAAAAAATACCAAAATAATTTTTATTAATTCATAATTCATGTACAAATACAAAAATGAGCACAACCGTCAACAGGCTGACGATTGACTTTGGGACACTATTCCCAATAATCTCCCACTTGACCTAAAGCCAATCGGTGCAGTATCTAATACCCATCTTCGACTTGTAGTTGTCAAACTCCTTCACCGCAATGGCTTTAGTGAATGGGTCAGCCAGGATCTCCTTTCCGTCGATCTTCTGAAGGTCGACGACAGCCAAACCTTTATTCCCTGTAATGTAGGGACATCATTCTCGATTAAGAGAATGTCATCCACATACAATACAAGAAATACTACTACTGGACCATTAGCCCACTTATAAATGCAAGGCTCTTCTCTGTTCTTAACGAAGCCATACGTCTTGATCGTCATATCAAAACGTATGTTCCAACTCCATGATGCCTGCTTAAATCCATAAATGGACCTCTGCAGCCTGCACACCTTAGACTCATCTGTGGATGTGAATCCTTCAGGTTGTATCATATACACCTCTTCATCCAGCTCTCTGTTTAGGAAAGCTGTCTTTACATCCATCTGCCAGATTTCATAGTCCAGATAGGCAGCTATCGCAAGCATAATCCGAATGGATTTGAGCATTGCCACAGGAGAAAATGTCACGTCATAGTCTATACCATAACATTAACGATATCCCTTGGCAATCAGATGGGCTTTATAGGTTTCCACCTTTTCGTCTGCGCCTCTCTTCCTCTTGAAGACCTACTTACACCCTATGGGTTTTACTCTTTCAGGTGGGTCAACCAATGTCCACACATCATTGACCTTCATGGACTCCATTTCGGATTTCATGGCCTCCAGCCATTTCTCAGAGTTGGGTCTCTGCATTGCATCCATGTAGGTGATCGGATCCTCATCATTTTTATCAAGTTCGATAGGATCGCTGTCCCGGACTAAGAAATCATAGTATCTGTCCGGTTGACGTGATACTATACCAGATCGCCTTAAGGGTGCTTGAACAATGGGCTCCGGATCTGATCTAACCAAATCCAGTTCAGGTTCAGCAACTTGTGTCAGTTTTTTCACCTATCGAACTTCGTCAAGTTTGATCTTAGAGGCAACAGTCCCTTCACCAAGGAACTCCTTTTCCAAAAAGATTGCCTTAAGGCTGACAAACACTTTTTGCTCATCAGCTAGGTAGAAGTAATACCCTTTGGTCTCTTTTGGGTACCCTATAAAATTATACTTGTCAAACCTAGGTCCAAGCTTGTCCGTAATTAAACATTTAATATAAGCTAAACACCCCCAAATCCTAAGGTGCGAGAGTACTAGCTTACGTCCTATCCATATCTCATATGGTGTTTTGGTTACAGACTTACTCAAAATTTTATTTAGAAGGTAACAAGCCGATTCGAGCGCATATCCCCAGAGGAAGATCGACAAACCAGCAAACCCCATCATGGATCAAACCATGTCCAATAAGGTCCGACTCCTTTCAGATACACCATTATGTTGTGGTGTTCCAGGAGGAGTCCACTAAGAGAGAATCTCATTCTCTCCAAGATATGTCAGAAAATCATTGGAAAGGTATTCACCTCCTCGATCAGATCGAAGAGTTTTAATACACTTTTCAGTTTGTTTTTCTACTTCATTTCGAAATAGTTTGAATATTTCAAACGACTCCGATTTATGCTTCATTAAATAGACATTCCCATACCTCGATAGGTCGTCTGTGAAGGTTATGAAGTAGAAATATCCACCTCTTGCACTTGAGCTCATGAGTCCACATACATCAGAATGTACCAAACCCAAGAGTTCACTGGCTCGCTCATCTTTTCCAGTAAAAGGTGATTTGGTCATTTTACCAAGAAGACAGGACTCACAGGTTGGAAGTGATTCACAATCACCTACTTCAAGAATTCCTTCTTGAGCCAACCTGTTTATCCTGTTCTTATTGATATGACCTAGCCTACAGTGCGAAAGGTAGACTTCTGACACATTATCTATTCTAGGATATTTACCGAAGGTTTGAACCATATTAACAGGTTATGATAGAAAATAAATTTTATTATTAAGTTGTCCAACAAACATTGTAACACCATTCAAAATGATATTGCAAACGTTTCTTTTTATTAAAAATTGATAATCGTTCATAGCCAAAAGGCCTACAGAAATAATATTTAATAAAAAGCTTGGACAATAGTGACATTCACTCAGAATTATATTTTGAGAATTGATTACAAGGTTCATGATTCCTAATGCTAGAACTGAAACTTTGCTTCCATCTCCAACGTTCAGGAATCTATCGCCTTCATCAAATCTCCTACTGACCTGCAGACCCTGCATCGTATTGCAAATATGATAAGGGCTTCCAGTATCCAATACCCAGGCAGTAGTATCACAAATGAAAAAGTTGCAACATGTTATCATATAAGTACCTTGCTTCTTCTTCGGCCTGTTCGGATCCAGGGAGGCAATGTATAGATGACAGTTCCTCTTCTAGTGCCCCTGCTTGCAAAAGAAGCACTCCGCCTGGCTCTGGTCGGGCTTGCATTTCTTGGTCTGACCCTATGCAGACATCCCAGCATGCAGCTGCACCTTCTTATTCTTCTTTTTCTTGTTCTTCTTCTTCCCTTTCTTAAAAGGTCGAGATCAGAAGAAGACCCTCCCACAACATTCACCGACTCCTTATGGAGCTGGTGATCTTTCTCAAAGTTCTGCAGCAACCCCAACAAGCCATGGTAGTTCACTGCAGGCTTTGTCATCCGAAAATGAGTAAGAAAGGGGAGGAAGGACTTGGGCAATGAATTAAGGATCGCATCCTTACCGAGCTGCTCGTGCAGGGGAAAGCCCAGTTTACTTAGGCGCTCAATCATTTCGATCATGTACAGTACATGATCAGTGACTGAGGCTCCATCCCTCATCCGAGCATTGAAAATAACACAACTAGTTTTGTGCCTTTCAACGTCGTCAGGCATGCCAAAGGAGTCGTTCAACATTTGAAGCATCTCCTGTGGCTGGGCATTCTCGAACCTGCGGCTGAACTCATCATTCATTGCCGCCAGCATAATGCACCGAACGATGGTGCGATCGTTGAATCATTTCTGATAAGTATCTCAGACCGTCCCTCTAACGTTCGAGGCTGGCTCCTCAGGTGCCGGATCCGTTACTACATAAAAGATCTGCTCATGCTCAAGGATGATTTTTAATTTTCGATACCAGCTATCGAAATTAGGTCCTATGAGCTTGTCATTATCTAATAATGACCAGAGGGACAGGGTAGTGGCCATAGCAGTATAAAGGAAAACCAGACCTCTATTAGTACATAAATTATAAATACTAAAGACTTGGACTTTAGTCTAAAGTTTCTCTCAGTATTTTTTACGAACTGGTAGCCTCAACCTCTAATTTGAGAAATTAATTTAATTCCTTAGTGGGTACTAGAATCCACACAGACTACACACGAGCCCAACTTTGGTTGGTCAACCCATGTGTATCTATGGGTAGGTTCATAACCAGTTGTTTCTCTAAACAACTTCTAGTAATTGATTTTGCCCCAGAACCTAATCAGTAGGCTTTGGCCTCCACTGAAAAGATCTGGTTAGGTCCAACCATTAACATGATTTGATTTGGTGAATCGGATCAATAAATGATCAGGTCCGACTTTGGCCAGCCAACCTGATCACCATCAGAAAGACTCAAACCAAATTATCATATTATAAATGATAATTCCATTAGTTAATAAGCACCAGGCCTTTGGGCCTCCAATGATTATTAAACTAATGGACTCATTATCACTCACTTAATGGGAGGCTATGACTTAGTTATCAATATAACTTAATCATTTTTAGGGACCTAATAATTTTTTAGGATTTTAGTAAAGGATAGATGAGAAGAAAATATCCAGCCAATTTCAATCCTCCCACTGACTCACCAAGTCAGATTAAAAAGGATTTAATTAAAGCTGGCATTAGGAGCACCTAAATCAGTGAAACTAATTTACCTAATGACATGGGTGAGCCCTAATCACCAAGTGATCTAATCAAAATCTAATTCACCAGGTTGGCCAGATAAGTGAGATCAGTGGTGGGGATAAGCCATTAACTCGTCAGAGATCAAATCACCGCGAGTAGCTCCCGCTTAAAAACCACTGGTCAAACTGCCAAACTTACCTTAGACACCAACCGGTTCATTAGTTCTAATTTGATCAACTTAGTAAATAGGGTTCCACCGCATAGCCATGAATTAAGTCCATCTTGGTCTAGTTAAAGACATGGACCCATTCAACTACAACTATTGGAGTTGAGTCTAGAGTATCCTTGACCTAATCTAATTCAACTTTTGATTAGATTTGATGAATTACTCTAATTTAGTCCATTTCTTTAAGCTAACCTTAGGTCTAACCCAATTATGGACCTAAACCATCTAACCCATTGATCCACAAGTTTATGCAATTGTCTTAGGTCTTAATTCACAATTCTAGACCTACTACACAACACTTAATTCTTTTAATTAAGTATTTGGGCTGATGGGTCAGGATTTGGCATTTCAAAAATAATTTTCAAATTTGAAAGGTTTTATTTTTTTTTGTTCACCAAATATGTTGACTCATTTCACAAATAGATCAGCATATTTCATAAATAGCAATCCTATTGCTAATTACATAACAGAAAATAACTCAATCAAAATAAATCATGAATATTCCTTTAGATCTAATCTAACACATTCATGATAAATTTCACAATTGAACCTTTACATCTTAATTCCTTTCGCTGCTTCATCTGCATGGGATATAATTGCAGCGGCACCCCTACCACCATAGGAGACCCCATCGAATGGGAGGAGAGGGCCTTTAAACCCTACTTTTCTCCTATGACCGGACGGCCATGGCAACCAACCCAATTCGATTACTTGCTACTTGAATCAAGTATATCTAAATATACCAATTTCAAAATTTAAATTTTAAATTTTAAATTTTAAATTTTAAATTTTGAATTTTAAATTTCAAACAAATTTTAAATTTCAAATTTCAAATTTTTGAATTTTAAATTTTGAATTTTAAATTTGAAATTTCTATCAAATTTTAAATTTCAAATTTTGAATTTTAAATTTTTGAATTTTGAATTTCAAATTTCAAAATTCAAATTTTAAATTTTTGAATTTTAAATTTTTGAATTTTAAATTTAATTAAACTTTTAGATTACAACTTAATCTACGCATGCAAATATATATATCATATCTAAGAACCTTGCTCTGATACCATTTGTTGGAAAATTTAGTGCAGGGATAAAATGATAATTTTAAATTTTTTTTTAAATCATGATTTTACAGTAAAAAATATTAATTGTTGGTGCAAAAATCTGCTTGCACCGGAGAAGCTGGAGTCGGGGAAGCCGAGGTCGCCGCCGGGACCTGCAAAGGAAGTCTAAACCGGAGGTGGGGTTGCTCCGGCAAGACCCTCCGACGCTCAAGTCAGTTCTCTGCCTCAACAAGAATGGAGTGCTCGAACGGAGAATTTAGCAGAGTTTTGAGATAAGAAATGAGCTTAGAGAATAACGTATCTGGATCCCCCTTTTTATAGGCGGAGGAGGTAACGGATTGATGGCGACGTCTGTAACCATCTGGTCGTGGGCCGCCCATAGTCAGGAGGAATTTATTGTGAAGGGTAGTGGAGCGGAATCGTGGCTATCACCGCAGCTCGCCATGTGGAATCAGTTGCGAGGAGTAGAGCAGCGTCCGTTGTCGTGACTTGCCAGCGGATGGGAAAATCGCCCGGTATCCATCGCAGGAGGTGGAGCAGGTTTGTGGCCGTTATTGTGGCCTGCCAGGGGGTAGTGGAGCTATGCGGAATCCGCCACAGGAAGTGGAGCAGAGCTGCGATGGTTACTGCGGCCTGTCAGGGAATGATGGAGCTGCGTGGAATCCGCCACAGGAAGTGGAGCAGGATCGTGGCCGTTATGGTGGCCTGCCAGGGGGTGCAGATCCATCGGCTGAAGTTCGGCAGCGGTCGGAGTCCGGCCCCCGTAGGAGTCCGGGCGTGGTCTTCCTGTAATTAAAGTTAACGGTGAAGTTCGGCTCCCGTAGGAGTCCGGACGGGGCTTACCAGCAGTCGTTGTTGAGGACGGAGCCCGGCTCCCGTAGGAGTCCGGGCGGAGTCTGCTTGCGGCTGCAGTTGTTGGCGTCGAGGATGAAGCCCGACTCCCATAAGAGTACGGGCGAAGTCTCCCTGCAATTAAAGTCACAGGCAAAGTCTGGCTCCCGTAGGAGTCCGGACGAGACTTACCAGCGGTCGACACTGAGGACGGAGCCCGGCTCCCGTAGGAGTCCGGGCGGAGCTGTCCTGTTGTCGATGTCGGCGGCGGAGCCCGGCTCCCATAGGAGTCCGGGCGGAGCTATCCTGCTCGTAACCGTTGGAGTTGTCGGTGACGGAGCCCGGCTCCCGTAGGAGTCCGGGCGGAGCTGTCCTATTGTCGATGTCGGCGGCGGAGCCCGGCTCCCGTAGGAGTCCGGGCGGAGCTGTGCTGTAGTTGATGTCGGCGGGGAGCCCGACTCCCGTAGGAGTCCGGGCGGAGCTGTCCCGTTGTTGATGTCGGCGGTGGAGCCCGGCTCCCGTAGGAGTCCGGGCGGAGCTGTCCCATTGTTGATGTCGACGGTGGAGCCCGGCTCCCGTAGGAGTCCGGGCGGAGCTGTCCCGCTCGTAACCGTTGGAGTTGTCGGTGACGGAGCCCGGCTCCCGTAGGAGTCCGGGCAGAGCTATCCCGCTCGTAACCGTTGGAGTTGTCGGTGACGTAGCCCGGCTCCTGTAGGAGTCCGGGCGAAGCTGTCCTGTTGTCGATGTCGGCGGTGGAGCCCAGCTCCCGTAGGAGTCTGGGCGGAGCTGTGCTGTAGTTGATGTCGGCGGCGGAGCTCGGCTCCCGTAGGAGTCCGGGCGGAGCTGTCCCGCTCGTAACCGTTGGAGTTGTCGGTGACGGAGCCCGGCTCCCGTAGTAGTCTGGGCGGAGCTGTCCTGCTCGTAACTGTTGGAGTTGTCGGTGATGGAGCCCGGCTCCCATAGGAGTCCGGGCGGAGCTGTCCTGCTCGTAACCGTTGGAGTTGTCGGTGACGGAGCCCGGCTCCCGTAGGAGTCCGGGCGGAGCTATCCTGTTGTCGATGTCGGCGACGGAGCCCGGCTCCCGTAGGAGTCTGGGCGGAGCTGTGCTGTAGTTGATGTCGACGGCGGAGCCCGACTCCCGTAGGAGTCTGGGCGGAGCTGTCCCGTTGTTGAAGTCGGCGGTGGAGCCCGGCTCCCGTAGGAGTCCGGGCAGAGCTGTCCCATTGTTGATGTCGGCGGTGGAGCCCGGCTCCCGTAGGAGTCCGGGCGGAGCCATCCCGCTCGTAACCGTTGGAGTTGTCGGTGACGGAGCCCGGCTCCCGTAGGAGTCCGGGCGGAGCTGTCCTGTAGTCGATGTCGGCGGTGGAGCCCGGCTCCCGTAGGAGTCCGGGCGGAGCTGTCCCGCTCGTAACCGTTGGAGTTGTCGGTGACGGAGCCCAGCTCCCGTAGGAGTACGGGCGAAGTCTCCCTGCAATTAAAGTCAAAGGCGAAGTCCGGCTCCCGTAGGAGTCCGGACGAGACTTACCAGCGGTCGACGCTGAGGATGGAGCCCGGCTCCCATAGGAGTCCGGGCGGAGCTGTCCTGTTGTCAATGTCGGCGGCGGAGCCTGGCTCCCGTAGGAGTCCGGGCGAGCTGTGCTGTACTTGATGTCGGCGGCGGAGCCCGCTCCCGTAGGAGTCCGGGCGGAGCTGTCCCGTTGTTGATGTCGGCGGGGAGCCCGGCTCCCGTAGGAGTCCGGGCGGAGCTGTCCCATTGTTGATGTCGGCGGCGGAGCCCGACTCCCGTAGGAGTCCGGGCGGAGCCGTCCCACTCGTAACCGTTGGAGTTGTCGGTGACGGAGCCCGGCTCCCGTAGGAGTCCGGGCGGAGCTGTCCTGTAGTCGATGTCGGCGGCGGAGCCCGGCTCCCGTAGGAGTCCGGGCGGAGCTGTCCCGCTCGTAACCGTTGGAGTTGTCGGTGACGAAGCCCGGCTCCCGTAGGAGTCCGGGCGGAGCTGTCCTGTAGTCTATTCCGCTGAGGGTTTCGGCTGTGGGCATTTTATACCCAACACCAGTCCCCCTACTTTCGAGTTTGGATTTCAAACGAAGGAAGTACAGAGAGAGAGATGGGCACAGCCGGAACCGTCCCTTCGAATCCTGCGCACTGCCGCCTCCAGATATTTTGGCATTAAATGAGCGCATGCCAGAGTCTTTTCGAATTGGAGCGGTACGAGGGGATGCTTCGAAAATCCCGTAGGTACTCTGGCCTAGGTATGATGCAATTATGATCCTGCCAACCGTTAGCCACTTTTAGCCATCTGCCAGGGGGAGTGGGACACGTGTTGGATGCAGACTGGCCTGGGGGATTCGCGATCATTATGGTGCCGGATCCCAGGGTCTATTTAAACCCGTCCTCCCTCCTTTAGGCGTCCTACTCCATTCCTGAGTTTTCGCTGGTGTCTGTCTTCTTTTCGAGAGCCCTGCTTTAGTGAGCGTCTTCTCGAGCCGTAGGCGCCTCCTGTTTCTCGTCCCCCAGGTCTCTCAGAGTAATATAGGTTAGTGCCAACCTTCCTCTCACCGCCTAGGGGCTTCTCCTCTCACCATTACTTTTGTGCCTCCCTCCGAGTTAGCCTTCGGCCTCTCGTTCCCCTTTCGATCCGTCTTTTTAGGGTCCTTTAGATCCTCCCTTCGAAACTACTCAAAATGTCCTTTGGCTCTTCTGCTCCCGGCAGTTCCGAGAGTTCTTCTGCTTCAAACCCCCAGGTCCATGTCTCTGCGGACGAACCCACGTCCGGGGCTGGGCCTCGCCCGGTTTTCACACGGGCGTTATTCCATGTTCGACGACTTTGGAGGAACTCCTTCTGATAAGGGTTCGGTATGGGGTTCCTCCGGAGTACGATCTGAAGCTACCTGGCCCCTCTGACCGGGCCAGCACTCCTCCTCCCGGTCGCTTCTGTTTGTATCAGGAAGCATTCCGTGCCGGACTCCGGCTTCCGCTTCCTGCCTTTGTCGCTGCCTTCTTCCACTTCTTGGACATCTCCCTCGCTTCCGTGGCCCCGAACTCCTTTAGGTTTCTGATAGGGTTTCTCTCCCTCTGCCACATAGTCGAGGTTCAGCCGTCCCTCTCCTTGTTTAGACATTTTTATACCTTCAAACGCCATCCTTCGGCGAAGGACTGGTGGTACTTCTCCCCCCAGTTCGGTAAGAAGGGGTTGCTGAAGGGCGCCCCTTCTTCGATTCACAATTGGAAGGGAAATACCTCTTCGTCCACTGCCCGACCTTGGAACTGGGCCTGCCCCCTTGGGGTTCTCTGAGGGATTCCGTCCGCCGGGCTCCCAGCCTGGGGGAGCACGACCTCCAGGCCGCCCAGAAGCTTCTAACTTATCCCGCTCCTTCCCTTCCTAATCTTCTGAGGGAGCAGCTTCTTTTCAACATCGGCCTGAGCCCTCAGGATCCAGCGAGTATTCATCTTATCTTTTCTTTTCTTGCCTTCCTCTTCTTCTTCCCTTTACCTCTTTTTCCTTCCCACTCTCTTCTTTTTCTTTCTTTCTTCTTCTTTTTTTTTTTTTTTTTTTTTGACTCTTGATTGATCGGTGTTGCTTCTTTTTCCCTTTTTTCTTCTTCCTTCTCCTTTTTTCTTTTCTCATCATTTTTTTTTTTTTTTTTTTTAGCAATGGACGCCGAAGCAACGCGGATGCTCGCCAGGGGCATGAGAGCTCAGAAGAGAAAGGGCGCGGCAGCCTCCGGATCGGCGAAGAGGGCCAGGGCGGAGGAGACGAGCTTGGCTGCGCCCGTCCAGGCGGCCCCGACCATCGACATTCCTTCAGATGCCGAGCCAGTGGCTCCCCGGGCTTCCTCGAGGAGCCCGCCGACTGGGGCTCCTGCTCTGGGGGTTCGCCCCACGGAGGTGCCCGCCGCGGGGAGGAGGAGGAAATTGGTGGCTCGCAGGGCGAGTAGCCACCGAGCTGCTGCAGACGAGTCCATCTGCTCTGAGGAGGGATCGGAGAACCCCTTCAACGATAGGGACTTGATCAGGCGGCTGCTCGACGGCTGCATCCTGTCCGACGTCGTGGAGAGGATCGACCGTGCCGATCCTGAGCAGCGGGCTTGGGACTCTTTGGGGTCCTTCCTCGAGGTAAGCGGATATTTATTTACACGGTCACTCGACCTTTGTCGTAATTCTCTATCCGTCCTTGCAGATTGGGCACCAGCTCTTCGCCTATGTCGAGGCGATGAGCCGCATGAGGAGGGACCTCCTTCAGGCGGAGGAACGCTGCCAAGCCGAGGTTGCTCGCCTCCAAGCGAAGACGGCCAAAGTAGTCGCCCTCCAGGAGGCCCTGGAAAGAGAAAGGCAAGCCCGGGAAGATGAGAGACGGATCTTGGAGGAGTCGGCGAGGAAGGCGGAGACCGAGGTCGCCCATTTGGTCGAGCAAACTCCGGTCCTGGTCTCGGAGGCCAGGGCCCTTGCGGTGGAGGAATTCAAGGCCTCCGTGGAGATGAGGGACCTGAATGTCCAGTTCGGCCAGGAGGCGTTCACCAAGGGGTTCGAGCTCTGCCAAGAGAAGGTGGCCAGCAAATACCCGAACTCGATCTCGGCTTTCTTGAGGAGTCTGAAGATGAGGCCGGCCCCTCGTCCGCCGCCACCGCGGTCGCACCCCCCGCGCCGAGTTCTCCACCTCCAGCCCCTGAGGTCTGAGACCTCTGATCTTGTGCCCTTATTTTGTCGCCATATTTCCTTTCTGTTTGTCTTCAAAATTATTCAATCAATAAAGTTGAATTTCTTATTGTGGATGGCTTCTCCTTCCCCCTCCTCCTTCTTTCTGCTTTTCTTCTTGTAATGAGTCGACCTTTGATGCTTGCATCTTCCGATGGCAGTGCCCTGCTGAAGCACTCCCCTTGCCCCTGGGGGTCCCGCTGAAATCAACAATCCAGCGGTTGAAAAAGGAGGTCCTTCACCTGACGAAGAAGTTAAAGAAGACGGAAGGCGAGCTCCGTAAATCAAGAGAAGGCCATTCTGAAGCCGCCGCTGAGGCCGCCCACTTTCGGAGTCTCCATGTGAAGGCGATCATGGATTACAGCCGGAGGAAGGCGAACTTCACGAAGGAGCTCGAGGAATGCAAGAAGAGCACCAGCGATCGAATTTGTGCTCAAAAAGCCAGGATCAGTGCCCTTAAGGTGGAACTGTCAGCTGCGAAGAGGAAGATCGGCCAGCTGGAAGGAAACTCATCCCGACTCTTGGCCCGGGTCGATGATGGACAGAAGTGGTCGCAGAAGGTCTCCGACCTTCAAAAGCAGCTCCAAGACACCGAGATGAGCCACGACGTGCAGCGGGCCAGCTGGCGCCGGCAAGTGGAAGAGTATAAAGGGAGATTCCGGACGGTGGCTAACGAGGTTGTCCGTCTCCAGAGGCAGCTGGCTAACAGGGCGCAGCTTACTTCCGCCCAAGATTCCGAAGAGCTCCAAGCCCTGAGAGGCACTGTTGAAGGAATTTTTGTCTCCCTCGGGGAGAAGACAGTCGAGCTGCAACAAGTGAAAATCCAACTGGCACTTGAGCGGCAGGCCGTCACAGACGCGGAGGCAGAGTCCGAAGTTTTGCGGAAGTGGCATCGAGAAATGGAGGCTGAGAGCCAGCAACTTCGTCGGGCGCTTCGGAGCCCGGCTCCCGTAGGAGTCCGGGTGAAGTCTTCCTTGTAGGCGAAACCCGGCTCCCGTAGGAGTCCGGGTGAAGTCCTCCTTGTAGGCGGAACCCGGCTCCCGTAGTAGTCCGGGTGAAGTCTTCCTTGTAGGTGGAACCCGGCTCCCGTAGGAGTCCGGGTGAAGTCTTCCTTGTAGGTGGAACCCGACTCCCATAGGAGTCCGGGTGAAGTCTTCCTTGTAGGCGGAACCCGGCTCCCGTAGGAGTCCGGGTGAAGTCTTCCTTGTAGGTGGAACCCGGCTCCCGTAGGAGTCTGGGTGAAGTCTTCTTTGTAGGCGGAACCCGACTCCCGTAGGAGTCCGGGTGAAGTCTTCCCTGGCATTGGGACCCGGCTCCTGTAGGAGTCCGGGTGAAGTCTTCCTTGGCGTTGGAACCCGGCTCCCGTAGGAGTTCGGGTGAAGTCTTCCTTGGCGTTGGGACCCAGCTCCCATAGGAGTCCGGGTGAAGTCTTCCTTGGCGTTGGGACCCGGCTCCCGTAGGAGTCCGGGTGAAGTCTTCCTTGGCATTGGAACCCGGCTCCCATAGGAGTCCGGGCCTTCCATTTTGCTCGAGCCGGCGTGAGGTTCTCCTCTCGTTACCAGCCTGGCTTGTGGGGGCGCGTTAGGGCGCTGTAAGGCCTCTCCCCCCATCCGGTCTAAAAGAACCGGGCCTTCGACTTTGCTCATGTCAGGACGAGGCTCTCCTCCTGTTCCTGACATGGCTGTGGGGGCACATTAGGGCGTTGTAAGGCCTCTCCCCCCATCCGGTCTAAAAAAACTGGGCCTTTGACTTTGCTCAAGTTAGGGCGAGGTTTTTCTCCTGTCCCTAATAGGGCTGTGGGGGCACATTAGGGCGTTGTAAGGCCTCTCCCCCCATCCGGTCTAAAAGAACCGGGCCTTTGACTTTGCTCAAGTTAGGGCAAGGTTCTCCTCCTGTCCCTAACAGGGCTGTGGGGGCACATTAGGACGTTGTAAGGCCTCTCCCCCCATCCGGTCTAAAAGAATCGGGCCTTTGACTTCGCTCATGTCAGGATGAGGTTCTCCTCCTGTTCCTGACATGGCTGTGGTTTTTGGAGGGGTCGTATCCAGTCGTAACAAATCCATGCCAGGTGGGAAGAGCACGTTAGGTAGAAAGAAAATTAGATTCAAGGCGAAATCGTAAGTGATACATTTACAGTTTTCCCGCTCCTCCTTGAGGCCCTCCGGTGATGGAGTCGATGGTCTCGATGGGAGGCCGGTCCCCGAGTTGCTCCTCCCTTTTCTGCGGTTCAGGCTGTGGGAGGGCTCTTGGCCGGTCTCCTCTACCCTCAGGCCTGCGGCGGATGAATCTATCGAGTCGACCTCGCTGAATGAGCTCCTCGATCTCATCCTGGAGCTGGATGCATTCTTCGGTGTCGTGGCCGTGGTCGCGGTGATAGAGGCAGAACTTGTTGGGGTTGCGCTTCCCGGGATGTGTGCGCATCCTCTCCGGCCTAGGGAGCTGCTCCCTGACCTCCATTAATACCTGGGCCTTCGAGGCGTTGAGGGGGGCGTAGTTGTGAAATCTCCCTGGTGGGGAGCCCCGCCGAACCCCACGGTCCGGGCTTCTCTACCTGCGTGCCCGGGGTAGAGTATGGGCGCGCTTATACCCAGGAGAGGATCGGGAACGCGGCCGGGCTTCCTTTGGCCTTTTCTCAACTGCGGGCTTACTCGAATCTCCCGCTTGATGCTCCCTTGCTGTCTCTTCATCCTTCATTTTGAAGGCTTCTTCCGCTCGGGCGTATCCTTCAGCCCGAGCCAATAAATCGGCAAAATCCCTGGGGTACTTCTTCTCCAGGGAGTACAAAAGATCATTCTTCTGAAGGCCACCTTTCAGGGCGGCCATGGCAACTGATTGGTCCAAGTTCCGGACCTCCAACGCCGTGATGTTGAAGCGGTTGACGTAGGCCCGTATGGACTCCCCTTCCCTCTGCTTGATGTTGATGAGGGACTCCGAACCCTTCCGGGGATGCCGGCTGCTGACAAAATGGGCCACAAATTGGTGGCTCATTTGATCGAAGGAAAAGATGGTACCCGACTTCAAAGCCGAGTACCAGTTCCTCGCTGCTCCCTTCAAAGTAGATGGGAAAGCCCGGCATAAGATGGCGTCAGGAGCATCGTGAAGCAGCATCATCATTCGGAAGGCCTCCAGATGATCAACCGGGTCCGAAGTCCCGTCGTAGCTTTCGAACTGGGGAAGCTTGAAGTTTGGCGGGATCGGTTCCTGCATAATCATTTGGGAGAAGGGAGGGTCATTGCAAATATCCTCACCATAAGCGGGGGGCGCGTGGCGGAGTTCTTCAATCCGTCGGTTCATCTCCTGGAGCCTCCGGTCCAGGAAATCCTCTCGACTTCGAGTCTCGAGGGTCCTTTGGCAGAACGGGGGCAGGGATCTTCCAGGGGTGGAGTCGTGGTCCGATTGAGGGCTCTCTACCCTCGGATTTATTTTTCCGGAAGGACGGGGCGGCTGGCCCAGGTGGCCCGCCCCGCCGTCGGGTTCTGGCATTCTGGCGATGCCCTTTCCGGGTGCGCTGACGCCTGCGGTTGCTGCTGCTGCATTGCTTGCACAGCTTCGATGAGGCCTCTGACCTGCTGTGCCAGCAAGTCAAATTACTCCGCGCCGACCGCCGCCGCCGGAGGGGGAGGAGGAGGAGGCTGAGAAACAGGAGGGAGGTCGGAGCCTGAGATCTGGCCACGGAGGCCGTGGACCGTCGGGTGGATGCCTTGTGCAGAGGCATCGAGTGTCGATCTCGCGGGGGAAGATTAGGAGTGGGTGACGGAGAGACGGTCAGAGGCAGCTTCGTTGAACACTCCTTTAAGAACAAGGGTGCTGCGAAGACACACCCCTTCCTCTAACGCCAATCCTGTTGGTGCAAAAATCTGCTTGCGCCGAAGAAGCTGGAGTCGGGGAAGCCGAGGTCGCCGCCGGGACCTGCAAAGGAAGTCTAAACCGGAGGTGGGGTTGCTCCGACAAGACCCTCCGACGCTCAAGTCAGTTCTCTGCCTCAACAAGAATGGAGTGCTCGAACGGAGAAGTTAGCAGAGTTTTGAGATAAGAAATGAGCTTAGAGAATAACGTATCTGGATCCCCCTTTTTACAGGCGGAGGAGCTAACGGATTGATGGCGACGTCTGTAACCGTCTGGTCGTGGGCCGCCCATAGTCAGGGAGAATTTATTGCGAAGGGTAGTGGAGCGGAATCGTGGCTATCACCGCAGCTCGCCACGTGGAATCAGTTGCGAGGAGTGGAGCAGCATCCGTTGTCGTGACTTGCCAGCAGATGGGAGAATCGCCCGGTATCCATCGCAGGAGGTGGAGCAGGTTTGTGGCCGTTATTGTGGCCTGCCAGGGGGTAGTGGAGCTATGCAGAATCCGCCACAGGAAGTGGAGCAGAGCTGCGATGGTTACTGCAGCCTGTCAGGGAATGATGGAGCTGCACGAAATCCGCCACAGGAAGTGGAGCAGGATCGTGGCCGTTATGGTGGCCTGCCAGGGGGTGCAGATCCATCGGCTGAAGTTCGGCAGCGGTCGGAGTCCGACCCCCGTAGGAGTCCGGGCGTGGTCTTCCTGTAATTAAAGTTAAAGGCGAAGTCCGGCTCCCGTAGGAGTCCGGATGGGGCTTACCAGCAGTCGTTGTTGAGGACGGAGCCCGGCTCCCGTAGGAGTCCGGGCGGAGTCTGCTTGCGGCTGCAGTTGTTGGCGTCGAGGATGAAGCCCGGCTCCCATAAGAGTACGGGCGAAGTCTCCCTGCAATTAAAGTCACAGGCGAAGTCCGGCTCCCGTAGGAGTCCGGACGAGACTTACCAGCGGTTGACGTTGAGGACGGAGCTCGGCTCCCGTAGGAGTCCGGGCGGAGCTGTCCTGTTGTCGATGTCGGCGGTGGAGCCCGGCTCCCGTAGGAGTCCGAGCGGAGCTGTCCTGCTCGTAACCGTTGGAGTTGTCGGTGATGGAGCCCGGCTCCCGTAGGAGTCCGGGAGGAGCTGTCCTGTTGTCGATGTCGGCGGCGGAGCCCGGCTCCTGTAGGAGTCTGGGCGGAGCTGTACTGTAGTTGTTGTCGGCGGCGGAGCCCGGCTCCCGTAGGAGTCCGGGCGGAGCTGTCCTGTTGTTGATGTCGGCGGCGGAGCCCGGCTCCCGTAGGAGTCCGGGCGGAGCTGTCCCGTTGTTGATGTCGGCGGCGGAGCCTGGCTCTCGTAGGAGTCCGGGCGGAGCTGTCCCGCTCGTAACCGTTGGAGTTGTCGGTGACGGAGCCCGACTCCCGTAGGAGTCCGGGCGGAGCTGTCCCGCTCGTAACCGTTGGAGTTGTCGGTGACGGAGCCCGGCTCCCGTAGGAGTCCGGGCGGAGCTGTCCTGTTGCCGATGTCGGCGGTGGAGCCCGGCTCCCGTAGGAGTCCGGGCGGAGCTGTGCTGTAGTTGATGTCGGCGGCGGAGCCCGGCTCCCGTAGGAGTCCGGGTGGAGCTGTCCCGCTCATAACCGTTGGAGTTGTCGGTGACGGAGCCCGGCTCCCGTAGGAGTCCGGGCGGAGCTGTCCTGCTCGTAACTGTTGGAGTTGTCGGTGATGGAGCCCGGCTCCCGTAGGAGTCCGGGCGGAGCTGTCCTGCTCGTAACCGTTGGAGTTGTCGGTGACGGAGCCCGGCTCCCGTAGGAGTTCGGGCGGAGCTGTCCTGTTGTCGATGTCGGCGGCGGAGCCGGCTCCCGTAGGAGTCCGGGCGGAGCTGTGCTGTAGTTGATGTCGGCGGCGGAGCCCGGCTCCCGTAGGAGTTCGGGTGGAGCTGTCCCGTTGTTGATGTCGGCGGCGGAGTCCGGCTCCCGTAGGAGTCCGGGCGGAGCTGTCCCATTGTTGATGTCGGCGGTGGAGCCCGGCTCCCGTAGGAGTCCGGGCGGAGCCGTCCCGCTCGTAACCGTTGGAGTTGTCGGTGATGGAGCCCGGCTCCCGTAGGAGTCCGGGCGGAGCTGTCCCGCTCTTAACCGTTGGAGTTGTCAATGACGGAGCCTGGCTCCCGTAGGAGTACGGGCGAAGTCTCCCTGCAATTAAAGTCAAAGGCGAAGTCCGGCTCCCGTAGGAGTCCGGACGAGACTTACCAGCGATCGACGCTGAGGACGGAGCCCGGCTCCCGTAGAAGTCCGGGCGGAGCTGTCCTGTTGTCGATGTCAGCGGCGGAGCTCGGCTCCCGTAGGAGTCCGGGTGGAGCTGTGCTGTAGTTGATGTCGGCGGCAGAGCCCGGCTCCCGTAGGAGTCCGGGCGGAGCTGTCCCATTGTTGATGTCGGCGACGGAGCCCGGCTCCCGTAGGAGTCCGGGCGGAGCTGTCCCGTTGTTGATGTCGGCGGTGGAGCCCGGCTCCCGTAGGAGTCCGGGCGGAGGCGTCCCGCTCGTAACCGTTGGAGTTGTCGGTGACGGAGCCCGGCTCCCGTAGGAGTTCGGGCGGAGCTGTCCTGTAGTCGATGTCGGCGGTGGAGCCCGGCTCCCGTAGGAGTCCGGGCGGAGCTGTCCCGCTCGTAACCGTTGGAGTTGTCGGTGACGGAGCCCGGCTCCCGTAGGAGTCCGGGCGGAGCTGTCCTGTAGTCGATTCCGCTGAGGGTTTCGGCTGTGGGCATTTTTTATCCAACATTAATTAATTTAATTAATTAACATGAATTTATCCTACACTAGGATCTAAATATGATATATAGCATTTATACATTTAAATTTAAAATTCAAATTTGAACAATAAACACTTTAATGTAATGTGTTCAGAACACAATACCTTTGTGCGGATAGTAGATCGCCGTAATCTGATCGCCGTCAGAAAAGTTTGATCATCGTGACGCAGCCACACAGTGTGTCTGGTCTCTGCGGATCGTCCACACGAAGCTCCCGGTCTACTCCTCACGAGTGCTAGCTCGTTGTAGAGCCCTTTTGACGGTCGATGCTGATCGAACTCCTTCGATCGATGTCTGTCGATTCTTCGGATACTCTGGATCATCAACAAACATGCTTGAGAGGATATTGAAGATTTTTCTAAAATTTTATGGGCTCACGACACTCGTAGCTCACTTTCTCACTTCTCGAACCCCAGGCTAAAACTCTAGGGAACTCACCAGAAACCATGCACCCACTTTTCTTTCTTTTTTTTCTTTTTTTCTTGGAAGGATATGGACTTCCTTATCACGCACAAGACTTCTCACACCCCAAAATTTTTTTTCAAAAATCTTCTTCTTGCACGCCCCACTCTTCTCCTCCTTTTATAACAACGTCAAACATCTTATCCAAAAAAAGGATAAAGATGAGTAATTGCACATTTGAATTCAAATCAAATTTTGAATTCAAATGGACACCAACTCATCCCTTATCCACTAAAGGCATGAGGCGTGGCTTAAATTGTGCATGGAGTGATTTCATGAGAAACTTTTTCTCATGTAATAAATGGGGCATAAAAAAAGGGATAAGATGCAAAGATTGATTGCCCATTCAAATTCAAACTTTATTTTGAATTTGAATGACCAACCAATCATCCTTATCCATTCATTTGGCACATTAAAGTGGGGTGTGGAGAGGGCTTGGCATGAGGAAAAAATTCATGAGAAGTTCCTTCTCATGAATTCAAATGGGTGCAATGGAAGTGAGGTGGCGCATGGAGATTGGGTCAAGGTGGTTTAATTATTTAAACCAACCTAATTGAACCAAATAAGTTAGGTCCAATTAGATTAATTTAAACCCAACTTAATTAGGCTTAATTAGGCTCAATAAAATCCTAATCAAATCAGGAATTGACTAAGCCCAACCTCTGATCTAATCAGGGACCAAACCATCTCGACGATTAGGTCAACTCTTAACCTAATTGGATCAAACCCAACTGAATCCAATTCAATTGGACTTGATCCAAAAATAATTACTCTATCAAATTGAGTTAATTAGCGATCAAATCACTAATTAAACCTCTCATAAATACTGAGTCCAAATTCGATGGGCAATCGGGCTTCAGAATTCATCGATATGTAACCCTGATCGAAAAATTCCAACCAGTGAGACTCTTGACCCCGGTACCCATAATGTGTGGAACTTGTGATCAGAGAATCCTGATTCTTGATCACTGAGTCCCAAACATGAAGGATTCTACACCAGCCATCAGATTAGATAGGAACCTCTAATGTGTGTGACCCTGCAGGTTCGAACCTAAGCCGGTAGCACAGGAACCAATTCCTGTACTAATCGAAGTGACCATCTAGCAATGGTACCCGACATCCGAATAGGTCAAAGAGTCGCAATCGCAATACTCAGAACCTACATGAATATGGTTACTGTATAATTCATCCTTTTGACCCCTGTGTTTAGGATGACTCAGGGTTAAACTGTCAACCCTGATCAGATCATCCGAATCATGCTCAACTCAAACAGTTCTGTGACTCCTCACAAGGACTACCCTAGCCAAGGTTTTGCTAAATTGAAATATGACTGTACACAGCTCCTAAACTGGAGTGGTCAATCCCATCTTGACACATGCACCGATAAGTCAAGTACTTGACTACACCCAGCAGCCTTCCGTCACTAAATTAAAAATTTAGGTAGTCCAGTGCCTAAGTGCAGTGAGTTGCTTGCAAGTCACCGTGGCGGTCTCAGGTCGGAGGGACATTTATACCCATATCCCATCGAAGCAAATCTTGACAGCAGAAATAGCTCCAGAGTCGGTCATATTCAGTGCAGATGTACCCTTATATCTCACCTGTATGCCATACCAGTGTCTCCACACTCCTTGGTTAAGAGAACAACCAACCTATATGGCATACAACGACCTATGCTTGATAAACGTTGTTGTCCTTGGTAACAACGTATCATTTGGTCGCAAACTGGTTTAAGGACTAAACGCCAAATCCTCCTTTGTCGAGTCTAAATAGTCCTAAGGACTTCACCACAACATAGGAGTTCATTAGAAGATAAATATTTTGTGATGAAAAAATATCAAAATAATTTTTATTAATTCATAATTCATGTACAAATACAAAAATGAGTACAACCGTCAACAGACTAACGATTAGCTTTGGGATACTATTCCCAACAGGTAGACCCTCTATGTTTGCAGCATAGGGGCCCCATGTCCTCCCTAGAATATAAACGATTACTACTATTATATGTATGTCCTAGAAGTCAATATGGCTGACACATTGTAATAAATCTAGGACATAATTTTATACTTAATACATTAATATGATCAATAAAAAGATAAGTTTATTTTTTATTCAAGTGTGATGTATCTTGAATCATCTATGGAATTAGCTTTCGATACATATTCTCAAGAGTTAAGAATTAGAGACATGTATTTAATTCCTAAATACTCCTGATCATAGAATTATCATGAGGATGATGATCAATCCGGATAGATCGACGCACAGATCGCTTCTTTTGGGATAGATGAGTCTCTTGTCTACAGTATAAAGATACTAGGCAATGAGTATGGATAGTTGTTAGAGAACTGTACTGAGCATGACCATACGAAAGATCATTTGGATTTCTATTCATTCGTCAGTGATTATCAAGATGCTGTAGTTGTGTGACTAATCTTTTGATCTAAAATTATACTACTGCTTGCAGTGAGGCTGTTGGAGTTTGACTAACACATAAATATGGATCTCAATGATCCCTTATAGTGAATGTTAGTGACAAATGGACCACTGTAGGAGTAGGATGCACATCAAGATGGGATCTATCAACTTTGATAGAGAGGATTAGTCCTATGAGATTTGAAAGGCTAAGTCCGAAAATCTATGGCCATAGTAGTATGATTGATGGAAAAGAGTTTCCATAGAAATCATAATTGGACTTGAGCTGATGGAATCTATCATATGACTGATGTTGAGATTTGACGATTCATTCATGATCTGCCATCTAGTCGGGACTCATGATAGAAGGACTGAATCACACGTTAACTACATCTAGAGATTTATTTCAGTTTTACTAGGTTGTCACTACATACTGTTAGGTATCACTAGTGATTGTGAGAGCTCACTAAGATTGTTCTAGATTGACAATCTTTGATAAGTTAGAATAAAATTATTTCGATCCATTGAAAAAAATTCAATGATACTTTGATAGAGATTATTGTATATCTCACTATCAGATAGAATTAAACTTATGGGATTATAAAATAAAAAAATTAGGTTTAGAATTAGCAATTGAGCTTATGAAGTATCAATTGGGTTTAGAGAAATCTGATTGGGTTCAAGATAACCTTGCTAGCACATGGTTGGATTCAATTTTCTCTTTTCGTTTGAATTTCTTATTTGATAAGATAATTCAAACTTAATTACCTGCTAATAACCTAAATGAATTAGATTCATTGGATTCCAACTGTTGGGTATCTAAGGTTTTGGAACAATTGAATTTAGGGTGCAAGTCTCTAATTAATTTTCTTGATAGTTATTCTTGGGCGCCACCTTGATTGGATCGAGTTGGGCATGTCCCATGATTAGAGGGCCTTTTGATTTCATATGGGGTATCCCTTGGGTGCAAAAGAGGGTGTGAAATAATAGATACAAGGGCTCCAAGAGTCGATACCTAATAAGATTCCTAATGTAAGTTGAATAACTTAAGTTATTAGAAAACCTAATGCAAGTAGAACTTGTATTATGAGATTAAATAGGATTCAATCCTCATGTCTATTTAAAGAGATCTCTCCTAAGGTCCCTAGAGCATCCAACCAGTAGCCCACATGCCCCATAGGAAGTGCCCACTCCCTCTCTTCCTCTCTCCCTCTCTTCTCCTTTAGCGTCCCACACGCCCCCACACCTTGGGCATCCCACTTCTCCTCCATGCCAAGGGCACTTGGGCATCTATCTTATGCTGATTTTCACCTACTGGTAGTAGCATAATTTAAGAGGAGAAGAGCAAGAGAAAAAGAGAAGAAGAAGATCAAGGAAAAAGATCAAATATTGATCGTGATTCAGGTTTCGTTCAGATTCAGCAAGCTGAATTTTCTTAGAAAAAAAAATTTAACTTGAAAAGGACTGTTCTAGACTGATCCTGAGTGGATACCTGTAAAGATCGAATATTTGTAAGGCTAGAAAAAAATCTCTTCTCTTTCAGATCCAGATTTGAAGAAAGAGATTGTGAAACAAGTATACGATTCGATCACAATATGAATTTTAGCATATATCAATTTCAGCATATGAACTAGATCCTTGTGGTTTTATATTTTAATGCATGCATGATTTAGATTAAAAATATTTTAATCTTGTATTCTACTATGGTATTTAGAAAATAAAATTTTGAAACACACATGCATGCTCCAAACCTTGAATTCCAACAACTACGGTGTCAGATCTGGAGATATAGTATGGTACAATCTGTTGGCCTTAGGTGTCTGTCGGAGTCTGAACCAACCATATTTTATCTACTGCTGTTATAACAAAATGAAAAGACGAGCTTACGATCAAGAAATATCAAAGTTAATAAGAAATATTAAAGATGATAAGAAATAGCAAAGATGAAAAATTTAATATAAATGCCAACAATAACAACAGGATAATTTTATAAATTTTTTAAGCATTTACATGACATGATTATAGAACTTAAATAGTTTAAAAAGAACATAAATGATACACAAAAATAGTCTGTAGGTCATATGAACAAACAGATAAATCAATGTCATTGGGGGCATCTGTGTTGGTTGTGCTTCATCTTCTTGTACAGTCTACATCGTACGATATTTTGGCTCACTATTACATCCATTTCATTTTGCATCCTCCTCGATTGTAGATGCCCCTTTCCATGTCATCTTGTAGATGGATACGGCATGAGTCTAGGTGCAGTCCACTCAGACCAATAATAAAAATTCTTTGGGGGTAGAAGATAAGTGCATAGGACTACTAATAATATCCAATAATATAACAGTCGTCCATGAATTATTTTCAGTTCAAGTTCTCACTAGCACATATAGTGAACAAATGGGAGCATGGACGGTGTAGTAACTATCACTTCTAATATGTGCATGTACATGCCCCTAAGTTGACTATTTGTGTATAATGAGTTTCGTTATGACTATAATACTTACATCTCAACCGATTCTCATACAAATCTGATCAGTTATTGTACTTAACTACACCATATTCCTTAGACTTTAGTTGGTATCCATTTAACTTATGTGCAATTTTATCGGTGAACATCCTGCCAACCTTCTTCATGCTGTTACTGTACATCCAATGCTAAATCACTTTGACAAGCATTCAAAGAAAAGATGGACAAATATAGTAACTGGCAATAAGCAAGCCCTCTTCAACATCTTATTAAAACTTTCAGATAGATTCATATTCATTATTCCATACCTACGTCCACCTATATCATAGACAGTGGCGTTTACTCGAATAGTCGAATGCATATCTTTTGAGGGAATGGAAGCAATTAGGCCACATTTTCTCAATGTGTTACATGCTTCAATCAAACTTCTAGGATTGATTTTGCTTTACAATTTGATGAAAATAAGCCAAAAATGCCACATCATAGAATCAATCGTTTAGGTGCATCTCAATATGTCTAAGGCATAATCTATGATATCCGTATGGTGCTGTTCACCCAATAGATTCATCTAAAATAGCAACTAATATTTTTTTATGTCAGTCTGAGACTATGTCATCCCCATACGGTCATATGCCATGAAACAGTGCAAACATCATAAAAATCACGACCAACTACTATAGCTCTCACCTTCATAAATACCAAACATCAGAGGATAGATACTCTCATTTCCATCTCTTTCCATGGTTATCATGAGAGTACCTATATATCGATTATTCAGATGCATTGTGTCGATAATAATCTATGGGCAGCAGAACTGGAAGCCCCGAATACATGGACTGAATGCCTAAAAAACTTGATAGAACACCTCTATGTTCGGCACTGTCATAAGAATTTTTACAAAATCTACCACAATTCCCTCATTGGCACGATAAACTATAGCTAGCCAAGGACCCAATGTATTGTATGACTCCATCCAATCTCCAAACAACTCACTAATAATAAGTTGTTTAGCCACCCACGTCTTCCTGTAAGATGCCTTGCACTGCCATGTATCACATACGTAAGCCTGACAGGCTGATATGGATATGGATATCTCTATCCTAACTGATCCTCTAATGATATCGACAATTATACATGCATCAAGCTGTGGATGATCCCGCATCACATATATATTCAAGCACATGTGTGACCCTTTATATACCGTAATCTTTCATCACTGCATCTTGGTCCGACAGTATGCACAGAGATGCCAGCTGCAACTATCGGACCGTTTACATATGACACTATTTAATCCTATGTGACTCGACGACTTTGAAAGGATAGTGGTGCAAATGGCATACTGTTTCATAATGCGTTGGACCTATTTATTCGACCCAAATAGCATTCTCTTTCTTAACTCTTCATTCCACCACCAAAGAATAGATGTTTTGGCAATGCTTCATGGGATGCAGCCTCATCATCATCGGATGTAGGAACCAGATCTAGGGTTTCAGGGTTAGATCTTGAAACTTTTTCAAGATCATACAGCGGAAGACTAAAATAAATCAAAATTTATTTTCTAAAACCAGAGAATCCCTAGATCTAAGATCCTATTACATGATTATTACATAACATTAAATCAAAAATTAAAATATATATAAATATAGTATGAACTACATGTTGATCATATCAACATGTTTCTATACTAGCTACATCTAATGTATGTATTAAACAATAGATCAGATCTATTACCTTGCAAGTTAGACGTTCTAACCTTGCTGATCTGGGCTTGAGGATGATGTTGCAAGCCGCACACGCGTCCGGCCTCTAGGAGTCATCCACACGAGCCCACGAATCTCGATCAGAAGTCCTGCTTCAGGAAATCAGCACAGTATGCTAGTACTGCGCTGATCCTTCTTTGATGGTTGATCAGGTGCCTCCTTCTTCTTGATTTGGACTCTTCCAAAGATGAAAAGTAGAAGGAGGAGTTTCAGATCTGAGACGCTCTCAGGAAACTCAAGATGGAAGGAGGAAAGATATGAAAATAAAAACTCTAGAAGAAGACCCTCTTCTTCTTCACATTTTTCTCTTTAGACACCCAAACTTGCATCTTTTATATCTCCACGACTCAAAGGTATTTCTCTCTTATTTTTTGATGACAGAAAGGTCCCTCAAATATCTATCTCCTCCTAAAATTTCATGAAGAAACTCATCTTATATAGAGAGATATGATAGAGTCTTTGTCTAGGTCAAACAGCTAGTCAAGGCTTATCCAAACATGGCAAGTTAAGGGACGCCCAACTCTTGAGCACCTCCTCCATATTTTCGTACATAGATCATAAGAAAAGGGTGCACAATATATACCCTAAAAGCCACGAAAATTCTAAAAAAAATTTGGATAAATTCGGTGCAAAATTGAAAGAGTTTTGGATTTCTAAAACTCTATCTCATAGAATTCAAAATCCAAACATATTCCTTTTAGATTTGATCCAAACCACCTTCCATGTAAGAAAGAAGAGAAGAGACCTTTTATGAACGTGGGAGAGATCTGGGAGAGGGCTTTTGTCGCACAAAATAAGTGGAGATTGGCGTTGAATAAGAGAGAGGGCGTGGAGAAGGTTTATGTGGCGCAAGGTAGAATCCTAGTCCTACTAGGATTCTGTCTCATAACTTGTTTTAATTTGGTTTCCCAAACCAAATCAAATCAAAATTAGATCAACCCAATTAAAATAGGTCTTAACCCAATTAAGAACCTAATTTAATCAGATTAAATTATATTTAAATCTGATTTAATTTTCTAATCAAATTAGAAATTAGATTGACCCAAGTCCTAGTTGAACTAGGACTAGTTTTTCCTTGCACTTGGCTTATCCAATAAACCAATTGAACTTGATCCAATCAAGCCCAAATCAAATCTAATTAAATTATATTTAATTAGACTTAATCTCAGCCCATTGGCTTAATCAAATTAAGCCAATTAGCAATCGAATTGCTAATAGATCCTCCTGCAACACTTGCACTGGGTTAAATGTCAATCGTATTGATCATTTAACCCTAGAACGATTCTTAATCGTTGATCAACCATCCGATCAGATCATGAACTCTAATGTGTGTGACCTCATAGGTCCGAACCTAAGCCAGTAGCATAGGAATAAATTTCTATACCAATCGAAGTGACCATCTAGCAATGGTACCCGACGACCGGATAGGTCGAATGTGTAGAACAACATCCTTAGAACCCATGCGGATATAGTTTTCATATAATTCATCCCCTTGACCAAAATGATCATAGGACACCCCAGAGCTCAACTGTCAACTCTGATCAGGTTGTCCACATTGTATTTCAAAATATCAAATCCATCTGATGGATTACCCTGGCCAAGGTTTTGCTAAATTGAAATACAGTGACTCATTCTTCTCCAACTCTTGGAGTGGTCAATCCCATCTCGATCACACTCTGACTTCGCAAGTACTTGACTGTGCCCAGAAGCCTTCCATCCCTGAATTAGAAATTCAGTTAGTCCAGTACCAAAGCACAATGAGTTGCTTGCAAGTCACTGAGGCGATCTCAAGTCTAAGGGACACTTATACCTATATCCCATCAGAGACATTCTCGACAGCAGAATACTCTGAAGTTGGTCACGTTCAATGATGATGTACCCTTATATCTCACCTGTATGCCATACCAGTGTCTCCACACTCCTTGGTTAAGAGGACAACCAACCCATATGGCCTACAGCGACCTATGCTCGATAGAAGCTGTCATCCTTATTAACAGCTTATCATTTGGTCGTGAACAGTTTTAAGGACTAATCGATAAATCCTCTCTTTATCGAACCTAAATAGTCCTAAGGACTTCATCATAACAACGGAGTTTATTAGAAGATGAAAGCTTATGATGAAGATGCCAAATATATTTTATTTATTAACAAATCAATTACAATACTTGGTTGCTCAACCGTTAACAGCTTGACGATTGGCTTTTTGGGACACATTTCCCAACAACTCCCACTTGTCCTAAAGCCACTCGGCACAGTATCTAATACCCATCTTCGACTTGTGGTTGTCGAACTCCTTTATTGCCAGGGCTTTAGTGAAGGGGTCGGCTAGGTTCTCCTTTCCGTCGATCTTCTGAAGGTCGACGTCACCTCGATCCACGATCTCTCGGATCAGGTGGAAGCGGCGCAAGATGTACTTCGTCCGCTAATGTGCTTTGGGTTCCTTCACCTGAGCTATGGCACCAGTGCTGTCGCAGTAGAGTAGGACTGGACCATCGAGGGAAGGTGCTACTCCGAGCTCGTTGATGAATTTCCTCAGCCACACAGCTTCCTTCGCGGCATCTGATGCTGCGATATACTCACTTCACAAACAGAGTCTGCCACAGTATACTGCTTGGAACTCTTCCAGCAGATGGCTCCACCATTCAGAGTAAAGATATAACCCGACACGCTCCTGCTGTCATCATGGTCAGATTGGAAGCTGGAGTCTGTGAACCCCACAAGTTTCAGATCTGACTCGCCATAAACCAACCATTGGTCCTTAGTATTTCTCAAATACTTAAGGATGGCTTTAATCACTTTCCAGTGATCTTCTCCAGGATCAGATTGGTATCTACTCACTACTCCTAGTGAGTATGCCACATCTGGTCTTGTACATGTCATGGCATACATGATAGATCCCATGGCTGAAGCATATGGGACTCTACTCATACGCTCTCTCTCTTCAGGAGTTGTCGGACAATCCTTCTTAGAGAGAGAAATTCCATGGCCTATCGGTAGATAGCCCTTCTTGGAATTCTCCATGCTGAACCTCTTTAGCACAGTATCTATGTACATGGACTGGGATAACCCAAGCATCCTTTTAGATCTATCCCTATAGATCTTCATCCCTAGGATGTAGGATGCTTCACCCAAGTCCTTCATGGAGAACTGTGATGACAACCAAACTTTTATTCCCTGTAGTGCGGGGATGTCATTCCCGATTAAGAGAATGTCATCCACGTACAAGACAAGGAATACCACAACTGGACCAGTTGCCCATTTATAGATGCAGGGCTCTTCTCCATTCTTAATGAAGCCATATATTTTGATCACCTTATCAAAATGCATGTTCCAACTCCGAGAAGCTTGCTTCAATCCATAAATGGATCTCTGAAGCTTGCACACCTTGGACTCATCTGTGGATGTAAACCCCTAAGATTTATCATATACACCTCTTCGGTCAGCTCTCCATTCAGGAAAGCTGTCTTTACATCCATCTGCCAGATCTCATAATCTAGATGGGCAGCTATTGCAAGCATTATCCGAATAGATTTGAGCATTGCCATAGGAGAAAACGTCTCGTCATAGTCAATACCATAACGTTGACGATACCCCTTGGCTACCAGACGGGCTTTATAGGTCTCCACATTTCCGTCTGCGCCCCTCTTCCTTTTGAAGATCCATTTACACCCAATGGGTTTAACCCCTTCAGGTGGGTCAACCAATGTCCATACATCGTTGACCTTCAAGGACTCCATTTCGGATTTCATGGCTTCAAGCCATTTCTCAGAATCAGGTCTCTGCATAGCATCCATATAGGTGATCGGATCCGCATTATTCTCATCAAGTTCGATGGGATCACCATCCCGGACCAAAAAATCATAGTATCTGTCCGGCTGACGCGGTACTCTACCGGATCGCCTTAATGGTGCAGGTATATTGGGCTCCGGATCTGATCTAATCATATCCGACTCAGGTTCAGCTATTGGTGTCGGTCCTTCTACCTGTTGAACTTCATCAAGTTCAACCTTAGAGGCAACGGTTCCTTCACCAAGGAACTTTTTTCTAAAAAGATTGCCTTAAGGCTGACGAACACCTTTTGTTCATCAGCATGGTAGAAAAAATATCCTTTTGTCTCTTTGGGGTACCCTATGAATGAGCATTAGTCAGACCTAGGTCCAAGTTTGTCTGTGACTAATCGTTTGACATAGGCCGGGCACCCCCAGACCCTAAGGTGTGAAAGTGCTGGCTTACGTCTCATCCATATCTCATATGGAGTCTTAATTACAGACTTACTTGGAACCCTATTTAACAGATAACAGGCCGATTCGAGTGCATATCCCCAGAAGGATATCGGCAAGCTAGCAAAACCCATCATGGATCGGACCATGTCTAACAGAGTCCGATTCCTCCTTTCAGACACACCATTATGCTGTGGTGTTTCTGGAGGAGTCCATTGGGAGAGAATCCCATTCTCTCTTAGATATGTGAGAAACTCACTAGAAAGGTATTCTCCTCCTCGATCAGATCGAAGAGTTTTAATACTCTTCCCAGTTTGTTTTTCTACTTCACTTCGGAATCGTTTAAACATTTCAAATGAATCCGACTTATGTTTCATCAGATAGACATATCCATATCAGGATAGGTCATCCGTGAAAGTTATGAAGTAGAAATATCCACCTCTAGCACTGGTGCTCATGGGCCCGCATACATCAGTATGTATTAGGCCCAAGAGCTCAGTAGCTCTCTCACCTTTTTCAGTAAAAGGTGACCTGGTCATTTTACCAAGAAGACAGGACTCACAGGTTGGAAGTGATTCACAATCACTGACTTCGAGGATTTCCTCTTGAGTCTACCTGTTTATTCTGTTCTTGTTTATATGACCTAGCCTACAGTGCCATAAGTAGATATCTGACACACTATCTAATCTAGGGTGCTTGCCAGTAGAATAGACTCTTATCAAGCTTGATCTTTTTGGTCTGGCTCTGCACTGATGTCCCAGCCTGAACTTGCACCTTCTTCACTTTCTTCTTCTTGTTCTTCTTCCCTTTCTCAAAGGGTCGAGAACCAGAAGACGAACCTCCCACTAAGTTCACCGACTCCTTGAGGAGTTGGTGATCCTTCTCAAAGTTCTGAAGCAACCCCAGTAACCTGTGGTAGTTTACTTCAGACTTTGTCATTCTATAATGAGTGAGGAATGGGAGATAAGACTTGGGCAGCGAGTTCAGTATTGCATCTTTCCCAAGCTGCTCATGCAAGGGAAAGCCGAGCTTGCTCAATCGTTCCATCAGCTCGATCATGTACAATACATGATCAGTGACAGAGGCACCATCCTGCATTTTGGCGTTGAAGATGGCACAACTAGTCTTGTGCCTCTCCACGTCATCGGGTGTGCCAAAGGCATCCTCCAACTCTTGAAGCATGTCCCTTGGCTGAGCCATCTCAAATCTGCAACTGAACTCGTCGCTCATGGCAGCCAGCATGATACAGCGCACCGTGGTCCGATCACTGAGCCACTTCTGGTAAGTGTCTCTGATTGTTCCACGTGCATTGACAGCTGGCTCCTCAGGTGCAGGATCTATTATCACATATAGGATCCGTTCATGCTCCAGGACTATCTTCAACTTTCGGTACCAGCTACCGAAGTTGGGTCCCACCAACTTATCATTGTCCAACAATGATCGGAGCGATAGGGAAGTGGCCATATTTGCACAAAGGAGAACCATAACCTAATTAGTAATTGATTCATTAAACCTAAAGATTTGGACTTTAATCAAAAGGTTTCTCCCACTATTTTATTTGAATTGGTAGCCTCTACCTTCAATTCGAGGAATTACCCTAATTCCTTAGCGGGTACTAGAATCCACTTAGACTGCACACAAGCCCAACTTTGGTTGGCCAACCCATGTACATCTAAGGGTAGGTTCATAACCAATTGTTTCTCTAAACAATTTCTAGTAATTTTAATTTTGCCTCAGAAACCTAATCAGTAGGCTTTGGCCTCCACTGTAAGGATCCAGTTAGGTCCAACCATTAACATGATCATACTTGGTGTATCTAACCAACGAATGATTAAGCCCAACTTTGGTTGGCTCACCTAACCACCATTAGAGAGATACTTCCAAGTCATCATATGATGAGTGATAATTCTATTAGTCAACAAGCACCAGGCCTTTGGATCTGCAATGATTATTGAGTTCATGGACTCATTATCAAACACCTTAATGGGAGGCTATGACTCAGTTATCTCCATAACTTTGTCATTTTAAGGACCTAATAATTTTAGAAGATTTAAATAATATAGAGGATGAGGTCAGATGAACCAGCTTATCATGATCCTCCCACTGGCTTCACCAAGTCAGCTTAAGGGAGACCATTAAAAGGGCTGGTCTAGGAGCACCTAAATCAGTCACACTGATTTACCTAGCTGACATGGGTCAGCTCGAATAGTCAAGTGATCCGATCAAAACATAATTTCACCAAGAAGCCAGGTAAGTTCGATCAGTGGGAGGGTCTGCCAAAGCTTGCCTTAGACACCATCAGAAATGGCCAGGTAAGCGGGCTCCCAATTAAAAACCACCGGTCTGGTTTACCTTAGACACCAACTAGTTTAATTAGTTTCGATTAGATCAACCTAACAGTTCGTGCTAGACCGCTTAGCCAAGAATCAAGTCCATTTGGTTCTCGTTAAAGACATGGACTTGACCAACTACAACTATTGTAATTGATCTAGAGAATCCTTGACCTAATCTAAGACAATAATTGATTAGATTTAGTCAATTCTCTAATTAAGTCCATCTTTAATCTAACCATAGGTCTAACCCAATTAATGGACCTAATTCTCACTAACCCATTAACCCAATGTGTTATGATTTGTGTCTTAGGTTCTTCAATTCACAATCCTAGAACCTAATCAAACAACTTCTTAATTCTTAATTAAGTTTTGGGCTGAGGGTTGGGTTCGGCTTTTCAAAAAATAATTTTCATATTTGTAAAATAATTTTAAAATATGATTCTACCAACCATATTGCATATTTGATTCATAATCAAGATGCAAGTGAAATAAACATGAAACTACTTTAGATCTAATCTAAACAGGTTCATGTAATTGAAATAATTTCAACTTTAAATAATTTCTTTGCACAAAAATTATTAACAAAGAGATTTTATTTTAGATTTAAACATCTTTTAAATCTAATAAATCATAAATTTAATCTAGATCATATCTAATAAATTTATGATTAAAGATAGATCTACACAAACTAGGACAACCTTTGCACTGTAAGGGGTAAACCTTACAGCAGGACAACCTTGCAGTTTGTGATTGATCTAAAATTTTAATTTCAGATTTAATAATCAGATTATAAATTAGATCTAATCTAAGAAATAATCTAAGCATGTATAAATAATCATGTAATAAAGAACCTGGCTCTGATACCAATTGTAGGAACCAGATCTAGGGTTTCAGGGTTAGATCTTGAAACTTTTTCAAGATCATACAGCGGAAGACTAAAATAAATCAAAATTTATTTTCTAAAACTAGAGAATCCCTAGATCTAAGATCCTATTACATGATTATTACATAACATTAAATCAAAAATTAAAATATATATAAATATAGTATGAACTACATGTTGATCATATCAACATGTTTCTATACTAGCTACATCTAATGTATGTATTAAACAATAGATCAGATCTATTACCTTGCAAGTTAGACGTTCTAACCTTGCTGATCTGGGCTTGAGGATGATGTTGCAAGCCGCACACATGTCCGACCTCTAGGAGTCGTCCACACGAGCTCACGAATCTCGATCAGAAGTCCTGCTTCAGGAAATCAGTACAGTATGCTAGTACTGCGCTGATCCTTCTTTGATGGTTGATCAGGTACCTCCTTCTTCTTGATTTGAACTCTTCCAAAGATGGAAAGTAGAAGGAGGAGTTTCAGATCTGAGACGCTCTCAGGAAACTCAAGATGGAAGGAGGAAAGATATGAAAATAAAAACCCTAGAAGAAGACCCTCTTCTTCTTCACGTTTTTCTCTTTAGACATCCAAACTTGCATCTTTTATATCTCCACGAACCAAAGGTATTTCTCTCTGATTTTCTGATGGCAGAAAGGTCTCTCAAATATCTATCTCCCCCTAAAATTTCATGAAGAAACTCATCTTATATAGAGAGATATGATAGAGTCCTTGTCTAGGTCAAACACCTAGTCAAGGCTTATCCAAACATTGCAAGTTAAGGGACGCCCAACTCTTGAGCACCTCCTCCATATTTTCGTGCATGGATCATAAGAAAAGGGTGCACAATGTATACCCTAAAAGCCATGAAAATTCCAAAAAAAAATTGGATAAATTCGATGCAAAATTGAAAGAGTTTTGGATTTCTAAAACTCTATCTCATAGAATTCAAAATCCAAACATATTCCTTTTAGATTTGATCCAAACCACCTTCCATGTAAGAAAGAAGAGAAGAGACCTTTTGTGAACGTGGGAGAGATCTGGGAGAGGACTTTTGTCACACAAAATAAGTGGAGATTGGCGTTGAATAAGAGAGAGGGCGTGGAGAAGGTTTATGTGGCGCAAGGTGGAATCCTAGTCCTACTAGGATTCTGTCTCATAACTTGTTTTAATTTGGTTTCCCAAACCAAATCAAATCAAAATTAGATCAACCTAATTAAAATAGGTCTTAACCCAATTAAAAACCTAATTTAATCAGATTAAATTATATTTAAATTTGATTTAATTTTCTAATCAAATTAGAAATTAGATTGACCCAAGTCCTAGTTGAACTAGGACTAGTTTTTCCTTGCACTTGGCTTATCCAATAAATCAATTGGACTTGATCCAATCAAGCCCAAATCAAATCTAATTAAATCATATTTAATTAGACTTAATCTCAGCCCATTGGCTTAATCAAATTAAGCCAATTAGCAATCGAATTGCTAATAGATCCTCCTGCAACACTTGCACTGGGTTAAATGTCAATCGTATTGATCATTTAACCCTAGAACGATTCTTAATCGTTGATCAACCATCCGATCGGATCATGAACTCTAATGTGTGTGACCTCATAGGTCCGAACCTAAGCCGGTAGCATAGGAATAAATTTCTATACCAATCGAAGTGACCATCTAGCAATGATACCCGACGATCGGATAGGTCGAATGTGTAGAACAACATCCTTAGAACCCATGCGGATATAGTTTTCATATAATTCATCCTCTTGACCAAAATGATCATAGGACACCCCAGAGCTCAACTGTCAACTCTGATCAGGTTGTCCACATTGTATTTCAAAATATCAAATCCATCTGATGGATTACCCTGGCCAAGGTTTTGCTAAATTGAAATACAGCGACTCATTCTTCTCCAACTCTTGGAGTGGTCAATCCCATCTCGATCATACTCTGACTTCGCAAGTACTTGACTGTGCCCAGAAGCCTTCCGTCCCTGAATTAGAAATTCAGTTAGTCTAGTACCAAAGCACAGTGAGTTGCTTGCAAGTCACTGAGGCGATCTCAAGTCTAAGGGACACTTATACCTATATCCCATCAGAGACATTCTCGACAGCAGAATGCTCTGGAGTTGGTCACGTTCAATGACGATGTACCCTTACATCTCACCTGTATGCCATACCAGTGTCTCCACACTCCTTGGTTAAGAGGACAACCAACCCATATGGCCTACAGCGACCTATGCTCGATAGAAGCTGTCGTCCTTATTAACAGCTTATCATTTGGTCGTGAACAGTTTTAAGGACTAATCGATAAATCCTCTCTTTATCGAACCTAAATAGTCTAAGGACTTCATCATAACAACGGAGTTCATTAAAGATGAAAGCTTATGATGAAGATGCCAAATATATTTTATTTATTAACAAATCAATTACAATACTTGGTTGCTCAACCGTCAACAGCTTGACGATTGGATTTTTGGGACACATTTTCCAACATCGGATGCATCAACTAGCCTAAATTCAGGAACAAAAAGTGCCTCATGTGGTGGGACATCCTCTTGTGTACTAGACTCTCCACTATCACTGCCATCAGACTCCGCATCATCATTCTCATCTTCATCATCAATAGAATTAGGATTATAACTAACAGTAGCTTCATTTTCAAATAAAGTTGCATCGGCCATTGCGATTTTCAATTCTCTATCCTGGGCATGGCATGCATGCGGGTATGCGGCTAATTAAATGGTATAGGATCGCTAGATTCATGCTTCACATGCTCCATAATAGCTATCACATAACTAGGACTGACCTCTATATCATCAAATACGGCATTACTCTCATACTGATACGCAGCCTCTACCCCTACCATGTACTGAGAACTATCAATTACGGATGCTGCTGGTCCACCAACTGTACATATAGAGGTGCCTTCATACTCATACCCAGCTTCAACGGCCATTAAAGGTGCATCCAGTAGAGATCTCCCCATGCTCCACTATGCAAATGGGCATATACATGCTAAGACATACTTACATGCTGTTCTCCACCACTCGAAATTCCTACCACCGCCAACTCGATAAAAATTTCAACCACCAGAAAAATCCTCTGATGGGATGCCCAAGATGGTGTACATAATCTGATCATCTTCAATAGGTACAACCAAATATTGTCCAGTAAAATGAATTAGAAATCTATATATTAAGAAAACTCCACATTGATTGGGGTTCCATCCAGTTAACGCATAGCAGACCCACACAAGTTCTTGGTAGTTGCATTACGGTCCACCATGGCCATCCAAATCCTTTCATCATTATAATATATACCGTTAGCATCATGATTGATCCTTCCATCCTAATGGAAGATAACAGTGATAAGTCTTGGATCCATTTTTCAAAAAATATTGTGAGAAGTAACTGCATGAATATATGAAATTGTAAAGTATTATTTGTAGATTCTTTATATAGCATCATCATCTCATATTTTTTAAAATGAAAATCAAAAATGATATATAGATGTTTAGAGATTTCAAAAATGCGATGAGATTGATGAAGAAGAAAGTTTGTAACTTTTCTAAGATACCAAGACCGGCATTCATCTTATTATTGAATCCTGATTTAGATAACCCACTCATACTTGATTGGACTCATGTTTTCACTTGGAATATAATCAGTCACCACAATATGTCCTTTTCACCAAGAGTCTACTGTTTAGTAGGAGGGAGTACTTAACACCGATATTATGAGTAGGATCAAATTCTCTGCACACATTGAAGTAGACAAATTAGAAAGGATCCAAACCAACATTATTTTGCTAGGTAGAATCTTGATTACGATGTAGATTAATTTCTTAATTTGAATCAGTATAAGTCAAGCTTGCATGTTCAATTAAAATCAAGCGAATCAAAATTGAATTAGTATATGTATCAAGATGTAATCTAAAATAGTGATGTCTGGGATATAATGAAAATGTAATTGAAATTAAAGCATGGAGAAGCTTATGCTTTTTTCTCTCTAAGATGAACACTTTCAAGTCTGATTCTTCCCCTCCAAGGCCTTAGAAACACATATAACTCGAGGAAATACCAGGACTGTTAACGAAAAAATACCTTTGGGGGCCATATCGTGCTCGGCTTCGCCAACAATGCAAAGCCTACGACTGAGGGAGAGGAGCTGAGGGAGCCCGCGGATAGATGTTGGCCAAAAGGGGGCACAAAAGAGAGAGGAGATGGAAGGGGTACGAGAGAAAGAGAGAGAGAGGAGCCAAGGGAGATGAGCTGCGTAGCGACTAGAACCCTAGCATGAAGAAATAATAGAGGAAAAGGAGAAGAAAGCCGCGATGATGTTATAGCCCATTAATAAGTCACCCTATGATAGAACGACTCATATAGTCGCTTTATCATAGGATGGCCTATTGAAGCACCCTATCATAGAATGTCTTTAACAGTCATCCTAAGATAGGATGACTCTAAATCACCATTCATCCATCCATCCATGCACAGTATTTAAATAAATAATTTAAAAATAATATTATTTTAATAATTTATTTTTTAAAAAATATTATTTTTGTAAAAAAATCTGAAAAATGCCACATCAAAATTATAAGACATCACTTTTTCTAATTGAAAGACTAACAGACTGAAGATGTTTGAGACAAAACCTTTCAATTTGCCATTTTAGATACAATTGATCAGAGCTCACAATTGACCTCTAATCCAAATGCCAATTACACAGACCAACAAACTTGGGTTCATCTCAACTCAAGAATAGATTTGCACCTCAGACCTTCACAGGCAAAAGATACCTGATATGAGAAGGGAGACCCTTTAGACACCATCCAACTATGATGAGAAATACATCCATATTTGAAACTCTAATTGAGACAATAATGCCAGTAGAACTGTAATTGGACTATAATCTCCAGCAGCCGAAGTTCTACAACTGGAGTCAAGAAAAATTCTTTGTGCACTGCATGCGGTGCGCGCATTGGCTCACAAGCGGAGCTGGCGGAAAAATAAAAAAAATTCCCGCATGCTGTCCGGGCCCATGCGTGAGCCGATCACCATGCGGTGCATAAAGAATTTTTTGAGGAGACAACCATCCTAGCCCATAACTATTTGTTAGGCCGTTGATTTGGATCAGACCATTCCAAAAATAGTGCTTTAAATAACAACCGACTCATTGGTCACTGCCTTTTCAACTGCTACAGTGGCTCACCTTTCGATTACTACTACATATATTTCTCGCAATCAAGATTCGTCATCTCAATACTGAGATGACCGGATCCCACATCGATATTGTCCCATTATTATATCGGTATGCCCAGTATGAAGCCGGTTCAGCATGCCAACTCGGTATGCTTCTTCTCGGAGGTGGATACCGCCATGCATTCAGGTACTCCGAGTATCCATAATGCAAATAAAGCTGACCAAGTATGAAAAAAGTATGAATAAATCATAATAGCCTTTTTTTCCTTTTTTTTTTCCCTCTATTGTACATTTCTTGTTATAAGAAGATTTACATGACCCAAATCAAAATTGCAGTACTGCAACAAGACATCTCTTAAGATCACAAACTATCTGACTAAATATAGGTGTATGCTCTACCAACATCTGCCTTAACCATGCTGGGGACTTTGGATATCCAATGAACTTGTTTTTGGCACCTCATCAGGTAAATGACTCAAATTAGGTACAGATATGGAGCACCTGTTGGATCCAAGTCCTGCATATCATGCACCAACCTACTGTTTGGGAGCACACAATGAATGGTAACAGATACCATTTGTAGCTGTCTAGCATACCAGCGCACTAGCATGTATTGCTCACCGCAACAAGTCTGAGCTCATACCTGAAAGAACAGTTTCATGATGCTGTCACACCTTCAACAGGTGTCTCATGAATGAGCATTGCCAGGTGGTATGAACATATTGTCCAACATCAGTAAGGAATGACATAAGGCAAAGCAAAAACATCTGCCGACTTGATTCGATGTCCCTTGGCCCATGCCTGGAGTGCCTCTTCAGCCTTGAAATTTGCCTTGGGCTTTAGCCGAGGGGGAACGCTGCTAAACAGCCAGTCCTGGTTATCATATTCAGGCCATTCCTCCATTTTTGGAATGGAGTATATTTGACTAAGAAACTTGGTATCGGGGTGAGGCGGTTTTACAGAAGCTTTGCCATTCTGACTAGTAAATACAGAAACTGAAGGCCTCAAGTCAACTGCAGATGGTGGTGGTCCTACAACACCATTAATCTTGTGCTTCTTGTTGTCCAGACCTCTTTCAGCATTGATGTTATTTGTGGTTTCATGCTTGATAGAAGAATAACCTGTAGCAACATGGCATGACTCCAATGTTCTTCCATTCTCAACATGCATGCATGAGGCAGGTGCTGGTCTCAGAAGCTTATTAGGGAGCCCATCAATTTCTGTACCCACATGACAAATGAAAAAAACATTAAAAAGCAAGCACTGCCAGCCGAAGTTTCAATTGATAAAGAATTTCAAATGATTTCTATAGAATTAACAGACAGCATGAACACAGCTCAAGGATCAAATACTCACCATAAAACCCATTTATCTCAAAGTCCTTCCTCTTCTTGATAGTCCCATCAGTACCAGCACATTTTTCATTGTCTTTCTGAGGGACTGAGGGCTTGATGATTAGATTTTCTATCTGATCCTTTTTACCACTGGCACTTGTCTTATCATGCTCTTTATGCTTGTGTTCACCTTTCTCCCTTTTTCTTGCCCCATCTTTTTCCTTCTCTTTATGTCTGTCTTTGTCCTTCCGTTTGGGTCTCTTTTCCCGATCTCTATCCTTGGATTTGTCTCCCTTGCCAACATAAGCTTTCCTGTCTGTTGACTTCTCCTTCCCTTCGATGTTTTTGTCTGCAGCATCTTTTGCCTTCTGCTTCCCTTCAATTTTTTTGTCAGTATCCTTCTCAACTTGTTGGCCCATCCCATCATCTCTTCTTTGCTCCTTGCAGAAGAGATTTGCGACCATTCCATGTCCGTCTTTCGCCTTCTCCTTTGCTTCCATAATTTTTTCTGCATCATTCTCCACTGCTTGGCCCATCTCATCATTTCTTGTTTGCTCTTTACTAATGAGGTTTGCAAGCATTTTATACCTATCTTTCCCCTTTTCCTCCCCTTCCATCTTCTTTTCTGCATCCATTTCCACCGGTTCGCCCAAGGAATCATCTCGTCTTGGATCTTTGGTAATGCAGTTTGCATCCATTTCACTTCTATTACCTTGATCCTTCTTTGAGGCAATTGAAGCACCAAAGCCCTCGGTCTCATTTTGAATTGAACCAGCAAAGTTCTCAAGCAATCTGTCTGCTGCCCCTTCATCTTTGATCCTTCTGCCAAATTCCTGTGTAAATTTAGAAGTTTTGACTTCTTCAGCCTTCCAGCTGCTATCTTTAAGCTTCTCTTCGTTGTTCCGTTCTTCAAACTCATCTGCTGCTGCACTCTTCCCCTTATCCCTGTCTTTATCCCTCTTCTTCGCCTTGTGCTTTTCCTTACGACTCTTCTTCTCTTTGCGCTGATCTCTACTCCTGTCCTTGTCCTTTCTTTCTTTACCTTCTCTCTTTTCTTTGTCCCTCTTCGCCTTTTTATGCTTCTTCTCTTTGCGCTTCTCCTGGAAAATTAGATTAAACTCAGGGTTAATTAAAATTTGACGAGATAGGGAAGCATAAATCACTTTCAAAAAAATTAAGACCCTCTTTAAGTATGAGGCTCAACAGTACATTGAAACATTTTCCGCACAAACAAGAATTATTCCTGGGGCAGCTAAAAATTTTGAGAGGAAGCAATTAAGATACTGCTTTTAACAGTAGAATCACCATAATTACAAAAATTAACATGTACCATGACTACAAATAATTAATCCACACAAGGATGGTCGCTCTGAATGAAGGAAAACAAATCATGAAAGAATGCTCAGAAAGAATAGGCATAAAGCAAAACCAACAACTGTAGTCCAGATATGGTCACAGAATCAAAAAAAAAAAAGAGGGTTGATTCCAGATTTTTTAAATCAAGACAACAAAGTCACTGCAAAACATTTGAATGGAAATGCCGGTGCATTAAGCCTAAAAGTTATGTAAAGCAAAGCAATACTCACACAACAAAATTTCATCAAGAGCTGATAAACTCTGTGTGAGTAACTACCTATTCTCTAAAAAGCACAGTGAACCTCCTAGTTTTCTGCTGCCAAGAAACAAAAATTAGATTCATATTGGAGAATCTAAATTACGTCTAATGAAACATGGCACATTATGAAATGTCTCGCACATTGACTGAGAGTATTTTGCACAAGTATTTTACTAGCAGAAAGTTAAAGGCTCATGTTAAGTGTCCATTATCTCAAGGACCCTACTTCTTGGAAAGTCTACAACCATAAACAAGTTCCTAGTACATATCAAATAAAACCAACTAGAAACACAGTCAAAGATTTAGCTGTCCTCTCTTTGAACTTATTAGATAATAGACGTGGTAGTCCTTCACCCAGACATCATTTTGGATCATTATAAACCCATCCATCCAAATAAAGCCCAACATAGAGGGTAGAAAAATTACTTCACTAACATATAGCTAAATTTATTTTGCATATTCACTGAAAATTTTCTTTCTTTCTAGGTTAATAGGCACCAAAATTGTCACCATACAACACAAGACACTTCCCTTGTCGAGCTCATAGAAGCACAACTATCGTAAAAACCCTGATGAGGATTTTATCATCTCTACATAGAAAGTGGTTATAGGGTGCAGCCATTGTGAAAGCACCTTGCACACTTGCATAATGTGTCCACAATGCTATACCAAAACTTTGGGAAGGATCACCAAGGGCTATCACCATGCAGTCGATTTACCCCCCCCAAAAAAAAAAAACTAAAACAACAAGATTCTTAGGTTCAAATAGGACCAGAGAGATGTAGTTAAGCATGGTGACCACCAAGGGCTATCACCACACATCCTATTTACAAAAGACAACCTAAAACAACAAGGTTCTTTGGTACAAACAGGATTATAGAGATGTAGTTAAGCACAGTGCTGGAACATCAATTTTCCAAACTCCTTTCTACACATATGGTGAGTTATATATTTGTCCCAACGTGCTTTTCAAGTATACAAGAGAATGATGAAGTGGTGCCCCAAGATGATAAAAAATTTGGTAAAGAAAGAAGGCTTGCTGTTTACTAAATCACATTAAATATCAAATAGCTGTGACACAAGATATGACAATTGGATCATGTGCTCTATCAATTCATTTGATGATTTCACTAGTAATAAACACAGACAACCCTCAATTGTTAATGCCTCCAAAATCTTTTGAGAACCTTGCAACCTCAGTTTGGAAAACCAGCCTCACTGTTTTATCAAAAGATGATGTCTTCTACATGGAATTAACCCCCAAAAATCCTTGCTAATTAGGGTCAGATCATGAGCAAGTGGCCCACCTCATAAAATATATAAGGTTGAACAGGAACTTATAGCTAGCTACATGACCACTTGGAGACATGATATAGAGCACCTCAAATATATAATAACCCCTTAATGGTACTTGGAAAGACAAAGGCCTTGCTCAAGGATCGCCGACTCGGAACTGGATCCCGTGCCGGCCGACTGGCAGTATGAGTTGGTACGCTTCCTACAAGGCTCGAACTGATATGGAAACGAGGGATGAACTAAAGAAGAAAAGAGAGAGAAAGAGAGGGGATGGGAAGGAAGGAAAGGAAAGCTGACGAAGACATCGGCGGTGGCCACCGGAGGGCCGCTGAAGCTTTTTGGGCTCTATAGTCCTCTGCGAGAGAAAATGCGAGCAGAGAGAGATAGAGAGAGAGGGTAAGGGAGAGAAGGTAGTGGGGAGGTCACCCTTCAATGGCTAGGTGGCCACAGTGGCCATCGGAGGCCCAAAACCGCCCCGCAACTGTCACAGGTTCGAAGCAGAGACTTCACCCTGTTTCGGCATTTTTTTTAAAAAAGACAATAAACAATGAAACCAACAATGGGTTTGGGCTGTCCGACCTTACTATTTATTGTATTTTTTTAAAAACTCATCAAAACATGAGCAAACCCATGGCGGCCATGGGGCGATTTTGGGCCATCCAGCAGCCTCCCTACCACCTTCCCCTCGCTTCTCTTCTCTCACTTCCCTCTCTCTCTCTTGTCGCATCTCACAAAGCCCCGAAGGCCTCGACGGACCACTGCCTACCTTTTCTCCTCCTTTCCCCCCTCCTCTCTCTCTCTTCCTCTCTTTCCTTCTCCCTCGCTCTATTTTCACCAACATTCCGGATCGAATGCCCAAACCACACCGATTAACCATCAATACGGTTCAACACACTCCGAATCGGGCAGTTTGGTGAACCATGCTTGCTTGCTGATCTTTCAACATAGTGAATAAATTGACAAGCTACCACAAGGTTATCAAAAGAAATAATGAATAAGAATTCAGCATGCCATCCTGTATGCATTATTGAAAGAGAGCAGCAAAAAATGAATAAATATAACAAAAAAGACACTTTCATGACTTATACCAACAGATTTCTTTAATGGCATCCTAGTGAGCCTCTCCCATCCTTGTTGGGAAAGAAGTTTAGGGAAAGAAAGTAGTAAGTAAATGGTAAACTTTATGCTTATTGTTACCAAGCCATCATGTAAAACCTGTGCTCATTCTCTAGGAAGTATGAATGTTGATCTCTTTATTTTTCCAAGTATTTTGTTTACCTCAACTAGTTTTCAAGATGACCTACCATCAACACTGTCAAGCATCATTAAAGCTAATACGGGGAAAAAAGGAAACAAAAAAAAACTTAGGGTGATAACTAGGCCTCATGCACCAGAATTAGGTTTGATTTTCAATTTTAACCCTTTGAAATAGCCAAGCATCACCTTAGATTATACATCCATTCAGGCCTCTTTTGATCCATGTCTTAACTGACCTCCATCAAATAAGCCGGTGAAAAAGAATTTCTAGTATGATCCATTTTAAATTATTTTTTTCTTGCGCAAAAGTCAAGAGCACAAAAGAGATTAATATGTAGCACCAAAAGTACATCAATATCCTTCCTACTATTCCCATGCAATTTATACTATAAAGAGAAATATTTAGTTAAAATTGCCAAAGTTAAATGCAAAACGAAAATCAACGAATACAAGGTAATTATGCCATATTTAATGATTACATTTACAAGCGTATACATGCATGCATGCATGTGTTTGTGTGGGTACATATATCCATATGCATGAACAACTGGAACGTGTATGTACAATATCCGTGCATATACACATATGCCTACATCATACTAGTTATGAAAATGATAGGAAAAATTTTCCAAGCAGGAAATTCCAGAGAAAATTGTTAACAGGATTCTAGCAAGTGCAAGGAGATACTTTCTAGGAGGTCTATTAGTGATTAATTTAAAATCTGATCTACCGATGTTTGGCTTACCAGGCTTGCACTCAGATTATGCTTGGTCTTGTTCTGACCAACCAGAGCACTTGGGCACACGGTGGATAATCTAATGTGAGGCTTTGGCAAAGCCTAAGCTCAACCTTTGACACCCCTAGTTTTGCTGAAACTTGATCTTCCTTGACCCCAACCCTTTCTTGCATAACAACCACTTTACACAAGAATCCATAATTTTTCTGTAGTTAAAAAATGCATGATAAAATTTTTCATAAAAATGTCTTGTTATTTTCTTGATTCAGTAATAACAATCCCACAATCCATGCTATGCACCAAGTTAACAATTTTTACATCTTAATTTTTTAAAATTAATACTTTGATATAACTTTACGCCATACTCCAAAAGTTTACATTGTCAGTATCAGACTTCTTCAAATAAATCACTGTATGCATCAGGGTACTCCCGAAGTCTTCTTCCATTGTCATTAGCTTAGAGTCACCTTGTCATCTTTCGGTTTTACCAACCCAAGCTACCAACCCTCTCTTAAATTTTAGACTTCCAAATATCTTAAGAGCAGTGCCTTGTTGATAGGTAGCCAATATTAACATCATGAGTTTTAACCTCATGCCTATATAAACTAACTTGATCTTTCAACTTGCAAGGACTCAACAAGACAGTCTATAAAACAAGTGACCACTTCCCGACTGTAGACAACCGTGCTTTAATTGGCTGGCTGAACCATGAAACTGCAAAGAAACAAATATTTTTACTGCAGTTTTAGCTATTGCACACACCATCAGCATAGACACCTTAAACCATCTGAAACCACCAGACCTGTTAAAAAATAATTTTCAGACTTCAAGCATCTAGTCTGCCAACCTATTCCTTGAGCATTCCGAAATCCAAATTTAATTTCACCATGTTCAATAATTCTTTCTCCTTGACAGAAGATGGTCAGCGACCACTTCCCTATTGTAGAGAATCCATCAGAGTCGTGAACATCTCAAATGGTACTTAATGCATCCTATAAGGACAACGAATGAAGAGGACCAATCAGCTCATCACCGCACCACAAATACCTCAATTAAGTAATCCATCAATAACAATGGCAAGTCGGCAACATGAGGTGCATTGCCATGATCAATTTCCATGTTACCCGGACGCATCAAAATCTGAGTTCTTTTGGCTGTGTCCAGACACTTGGACACCTGGACACTTCATGACACCCCTTGACACTAAATCAGTGAACCGTGGACATTATGATCACATATCAACTTGTGAAACCTATACCTAGAAGTTTTCAAATCTAATATAAACTTTAAAAATAGATTATGAATTCAGTGAAATTATAAACCAATTGATCCAACAAACTATACATTATATACATATATATGTATATATTTAATGACACATATTCATAATATCGGCATGTCTCCGTATCTTACATGCTAAAAGATCCCATATCTGATACTTTAGAACACTTGGATGTATGGAAGGTGATATCTTCTGGAATTGTCAAGCTCTGGGCATACCGAACCATACCGGCACAATTCCGCCCCTCAATTTGAGAAATCCAGTAAGGGAAGGGTTGAGGGAGAAGGAAAGAGATGAAGCGAGAGAGAGGGAGGAAGGGGGAGGAAGGGAACGAGGGAGAGGGGGGAGAGAGGTCTTTCGAGCTCCTCTCCTCCCACCGCATGAAAACATGGGCCCCTTTTTATTTTTGAATTTTTTTAAGTCAAAGCCCATATTTCGTTATGAAACAGGGGTGCTGTCTCAATTTCATGCAGCCAGAAGAGAAAGCCCTCCCTCTCTCTCTCTCTCCCCCCCTCAAGCCCCCTCTCTCTCGACCTCTCTCTCTCCCCCCTCCCTCTCTCCTGCTCTCTTTTCTCTCTTTCCTTCTCCATCTCCCCCTCGTTGGATCTAGCCGTGACAGTTTCGGCCCAGAACAAAATAGCATGGTACCATACCATACCATACCATACCACCATGCAATCGGTACAAGTTCCACTACTGGAACAGTATACCTTGCTTGGATGCTTGACAACCATGTCTTATATCCAAGTAATATTGGTAATCATCCTATTTGAATGAAACCATAAACATGTAAATTCCACCTTTGTCATAAGTCTAGTTCCAATGTAGTCTTTTTTCTAGATTCAAAAAAAAGGATCATGTCCTATATGAAGTTTTGAACTTCCAATGCATTCCTTAGCTTCTTCTGTGTGTGTGTGTGTGTGTGTCAGCTGTTGTAGGGGTTGGGGTTGGGGTTGGTGGGGGCAGGGGTGCAGGTCGTAAATTGATTATTGATTTATCCATAACAATAATCATAATCATCAAGCTCCATTCCAAATACATTTTGGTTAATATAACATAACTACAGCATAAGAGCTCACATGCACAGCACACACATCAAGCCTTATCCAATTAACTTTAGCAAGATTTTGGTCAAAGACCTTGACACCAACTTCTTCAAAATTCCTAAAAATAAACATGCATACCTTGTGACTTGTTTGATCTGGCAATGAGCTTACCTCTTTCACAAAAGTTGCTCTTCGAATAAGAGGCATTGAATCAGGTACGTCAAGGATTCTTTTATAATCAAATAGATAATTTTTTGGCATGTATTCTATCTTACTGTCTTATTGACATGCTTAAACAATACCAATTAACTTCAGATAAACAACCAACATCAACAGTGCCATAATATGGACCTGAAGAAATTTGCTAAATATAAACAATAGAAAGTATAATCACCCACAACAACCAAAAATGTAAATGCAAATAAACAAATTTCTCAAGAAATGAACATGATGCTAGGTTAAGAGGATGAAGAAGTAACTTCCCTTGGCATGCAGAACACCTTAACCATTGGTTTGTTATGACCAACTTATTACAGAGTACATAACCCATGAAAGGCCACTACAGAACAGAGTTAATTGGACTTATTTTCGTACGAAGCAAGCAACTAACAGACCAAAGTAGTTTCAAACATTTGATAATTCTGCTATACTATTATTTTAAGCACACAATTTCAGTCAGTCATTGGTAGTCACTGTACACTGCCAACTCTAACTCTAAAAAGAAAAATATTTTAGTAATACAAAATATACAGTAATTGAACCTCCAATATGAATATACTGTATGGCCCTAAAATTTATTAACCAACTCATTTATGACCAATCATAAACCAGGATATGGTATCCAGAGCACAGGAGATAACCACATGGCAAACATGTTTTCATGGATCAAGATGACTGAAAATTAATTCACTTTGGAAACATATAGAATTTTGCAGCTCATACCATGCCAATATCGTGTCACCCAGGTATGCTCATGGTGAAGGGTTTAATGTACCACTATATTGTGCATACCAATCTTTTTGCACATGTCGACAGCATGGATTGGCCAGACCAATATGGATCAGCAAAGGCCCATTTTCTTCTAGGAGCCCTTGCATGTGACTGTCACAGACAAGATGACTGACCTCATTGTGGTATATGGTACTTAATCCACCCTCATATCCCACTTAGGTGGAAAATAAAGTGTGCATACACAATTTTGACTGTTTAGCATTATGTCAATTCAAGATCATCATATTCTCAAATAAATGAATCAGATTGAGTCACATCCAATTTTTATGCACTAGAATCCACCAATATGAAAAAACAGAAGCAGTTAGATGCAACCAGTTTAATAATTCATGTTCCACATAAAGTTGTGTCTGGTACAGGATAAGGGCAAACCCTTTACAGCCTAAAAATGTAAGTTGAAAATTTCAAGAATATATTTCAATTTTCAAATATGTAAACAATCTAACAAAACAAACCTCAATTATGGTCTAAGGAGATGAGTTCATCTAAAGATAAATAGAGAATGTGGTTCCAATTCTATGCCCTTGAAGGGATCTGGGCATATTAAGAACTAATGCTCAGGCCAACTTTCCTCAAATTTTACAGTAGGCCAAACTGATTGTAACAGCATATCCAACCTGCAAATCCTCCATAAATATAAATACTTTGACGTATGGTCATACAGGATCTACCTCCTGATTTTTATAGTTTACACCCTCCTGGCCTCTTCAATGCTTACATAGGGATATCAAATGAGTGAGTAAGCCAACAGCAAGCAGCTTCAAATAAACTTAAAAATACAGCTGGATAAAGGTTTCATAGACAAACAAATGCACTGAATTTTAGCATGAATTTAAGGATGACATGTAAATAAGTGAAGCTGGAGATTTGCTTAATTCACTCATCTTAGGCTTAATTAGGTGCGATAACAACAAAACTAATTAAAACCAATATATATATAAGTTTAGGTATTCATTATTTACAAAAATCCAGTATCTTTATTTATCTGTTGTGAGTTAATGAATTGTACATAATTAGAACCCTTAGATCTCAATTTAACTACTGATGAACATATTCATTGATCTACATATTATCTATTAGATAAAAGATAAGACAGCTTATATTACAGCTTATCAAAGATAAGGTATAACCCAACCCATAAAATTCCCTAATTTTCAACTTCCTAGGAAAGCACCCAAACAGCTTTTTTCTTCAAATCTCTTTATTTTCCCTTCTCACCCTCCCCCTCCCCCTCCTTTCTCATGCAAGAGAGAATAATAGGACTTCTACAACAGGAGTTCCCCAAGTAATGCTGCCTAAGAGCAATCAAACTGGTTATCCACACAATTCTATTCATCCCAAACCCCCTTTTTTCACTTCATAAATCTTCCCAACTCTCCAGCCATTGCTTCACCCATCAACCATCACCAAGTCATCAAGCAGCTAACACTAATCTTATTGCTCTTGTTCATGTTTTCCTACCTCACCCAATCCTACACTAATCCATGTGCATGCTGCCATCCCTGTTATCCCTCTCTCCTCCTCTTAACCTGATCCAAGCCAAACTAAGACAAGATCAAGCTAGTCGGATTTTCATGAGCATTGCTGGGGCCAGCCTTCTCGGTTACCAAACCAAGCTCAGGTTATTTCCAACCCTGATGCCATAAGCTTGGGTGCCTAACATGTAAAATATGAATTTGAATTCCTAAGCAAATGGTAAGCACTAATCTCATAATCAGCAAGGTCATGTACCTATGCAATGAAATTTTCAACAGCTATCACAATGCAAGTGTTTTACCTTCTTTTCATAGCCCAATTTAACCATTATAGGACATTAAGAAAATTTCAACTAGGTTAGTTTGCAACTATCTCTTGTGCAAACCTAGGTTCTCAATGAGCAGCAGACAGTTACAAGTAAACTTTCATCAGCATTCCTGAGAAATTTTGCATAAGCTATAATATGGTCAAAGGACATTGAGATTTCACGGAAACAGAAAACTTGCCATCCTCTTTAATATTAGGAAAAAAAAATAACAGGAAGAATGAAGATAATGCACACATCTCTAGCCACCTATTAACTTGCCCATCTTTTGATTAGAGAAAAGAAGAAAAAGGACAATATCCTGGAATCTAGTTCTGATTATGTGACTTTAGCCAAAAGACGGGGAACACTAAATTATAACCTCAAGAAACTAAGATAAAGAAAATTAAGTTTGTATGCCAAAATTATACCAAAACTCAATGTCCCAAAAAAATGAGGCTGAAACTTAGTTATCAATAAACCAACAAACCCAAAACTTTCTTCAAAAGGTAAATAGGTAGATGCAAAAATCAAGCAAGTTTCACAAACCAGTTACAACTTCAGTATCATAACCATTGAAATATTATTTGATGAAGTTGTTCCAGCTTGCAATCCTCTCACCATTTCAAACAGACCTCTCATCCTAGTAGCATTGCTAAAATTTGGATAAGAAGTTCAAGATTTGGTGGTAAATGCATCACATCTCAATAAAGAAAAAAAAAATGTGTCTGCCAGCAGAGAAGAGCCTACACAATGATAATATCTGGCAGCAGAACACAACAATTTGTTCAATAGGATTACACTATTTATCAATCCAAACTAACTTCGCATTCTAGTGAATATAGTAAAGAATTAGAACTTGTAGCATATAAAAAGTGCATCATATCTCATAAAATGAAAAAGCACACATACATGGTCACGTTTATGTACCATCTAAGGAAAGCCTAAAAAGGTACAGCTAGGCACCAGAACCGAAAGTATATTCAATTTGACAACACTAATTTCAAATCCATGGCCCTTGGTCAACAACTATAACATATACATGATTTTAAAAATCCCAGACCGTGGCACGCTTTGCTACATATGTTGAGAAAAGGGAAAAATCAGACTATGATATTAAGCTAATTTATAAACCTGAAGAGTTTCCTCTATCTGGCGATTTCTACCCCCTTTTTTTTGCTGAAACTATCCAGAAAAAACTTCCTAGAAATTATTCATCATAATGATGTCAGTGTTTCCTTGTCAAACCACTCAAGAAAGTTCACTCCCAAGCAACTTGTGAATGTAACATCAAACAAGGCTAAACCCATACAATTTGGATTTGCTATTTTGATTATATGCGTAATGACTAGAACCTCACCCAAAAGGCAAGTCAGAAGGTTGTACTTAGATTCCTTGCCCCTATATAAGTACCTATGATCTACCCAATGCATAGTTGATGTCGGGCTAAACACATGTCCACATAGGTTCTCACATGCTCCCCACCTCCCTTCCTTTAAGCCATGACATCCTTGAAAAGCTCAGGGTCCAAATCCATTCAAATCTAATTACAAACACCATGATAAGCTTGTGGTCAGCTAAGGGTCCAAATCCATTCATCCACATAAGACATTAGCCAAATCCACTCTGAAACCATTTCTAACAATTCAAGATCTCATCCAAAAAGGCTAGTTAGAAGGTATTTTTGGGGTTTCTTAGACTTATATAAATGACCAAGCTCATGTGAGAACCAAGACAAATGTGTTTAGTCTCACATCGATTATGCACTGACAAATCTTGGGTGCTTATATAGGACCAAGAAATCCAAATAATATCTTCTTGCTAACTTTTTCGGCCAAGATCTTGGTCATTACAACTAGCATCAAAATAAATCCGATCCATGGCCTATATGGAACAAGGGACGCTACAGCACGAGCCCATTTAGGCTGCCACAAGCTAATCATGGTATTTGTGATTGAATTTATGGCACTTGAGATTGGATTTAAATAGATTTGGATCCTTAGCCTAGTAAGGACGGCAAAGCTTAAATAGGGAGAGTGTGAGGACTTGTGCAAGCGTGTGTTAGTCCCACATCGATGATGCATTAGCTAGATCTTGGATACTTATATAGAGCTAAAGAACCCAAATAATATCTTCCGCTTAGCTTTTTTGGATGAGATCTTAGGTTTCTATAATATGCAAAATTAAAGAAGCACCTAAAGGAACTGATAGTAAGAACCAAAAAGTTTACTCTGCATATCTAAGAAAGGAATTAGATTTCTCACTTGATTCCCCATACGATGTTATGGCAGTTTTCATGAGCATAGCAGGCTATATCCATTAGTTAACACATCATGTAAATCATAGACTGCTCTATGTACAATGCTCCCACCATTGCAAAGCTAGGGAGGACTGGACATATGCAGCCTTAGCCCCCTGTGCCGTGAGGCTCATTCCATGTTTTAAACCTATGACCTCCTCGCCAGAATGGAGCAACCTTACTATTGCACCAAGGCTCACCCTATTATGAACATCACGTAAACCAAAAGTATTCATATTGAGCAGGATGAAAAACCATAATCACAACCAACAAGTTGTATCAGAAAGCCATATCATATCTGCTTGCACTGTCATATCAAGGGGCGGGTCACCTATCATATTATGCATCTTCCGATTCTTATTTACAATATAAACCCAGGTCAGAGAAAAGTTTGCCCTCCAATTTTATGACCCTTCAACCCAAAACAAAATCACTGCTCACCAAACTCTTTCCTTAAAAAACATTCTAAGACGTGATAGCTAGTGATCGAGATTATGGTCAATAATTGGCATATGCTTGTGATATATGACAATAAGTAAAAGATAGAGTTTTTAAGGTTCCTAAAAATAAATTAAGCTCCCAAAAAGGTAAGGATATGAAAACTTATCTGCAGAAAATACTATAAACATAAGGAGAGTATTAAATTCAAGAATCTGAGCACTGGTAAGGATATGAAAACTTATCTGCAGAAAATACTATAAACATAAGGAGAGTATTAAATTCAAGAATCTGAGCACTGGTAAGGATATGAAAACTTATCTGCAGAAAATACTATAAACATAAGGAGAGTATTAAATTCAAGAATCTGAGCACTGGTAAAGGCTACAATAAGAACAAGGTTTTAAGTCACACCAAAATGGGATGGATACTATCTATTCTGTACCATTCTTACAAGAATCCGGCACCTGGGACACCTTCAAGACACCACCTCTATTGAAGTGGGACATCATAGTCTATCCCATTCCCTCACAATGTGTCCTGTCCTTGGACCCACTAGATGAACTTGGACACAATTTCTCCTTTTTTCCTTATTTTTTCTTCTTGTTGTTATAGGTTATTGTAGTATCCTACTATGTACCATGCTATCTCAATACCATACTATCCTAGAATCAATCCAAGATCGGACCCGGTACCGAGATTTATACCATTTGTGTATGAACTACTTCGACAAAAGAGGCTATTCTGGAATTTGTCTGTAAAAAAAAATAATTAACTCTCTTCTTGTTCATTAACGCTCCACAAATACCTAAACAGGAAGAATTTCTTAATCTTGCTTATTAAAGCTCAATTACCTAATAGAAAGAATATCCTAATCACTTTAAGTTTCCTTCTAATGCCTACAAAATCTATCACATCTATTTACATGATAGCATGACAGAAATCCAAATAAGGAGAATTTTTGCAAACCTGCAAGGTAAGTCTGTTAAATCAATGATCTAAAAGGTAAAAATGCTCCCAAAATGTACAGTATTTTGGACTAGAAGCTCTCCACAGAAGAAAATGTATAAAGGAAATGGAGATGAATACAAACACATTACTCAACTAATTTAACAAGATTAGTAGTCTCTCCAATCTGCTACTCTATCTGACATTTCCAAAAATAAGTCAGTTCAAGTGCTTGAAAATCAAAGCTTTGTGAAGATTAATAGAAAATCCATGGATAATGATAAAAAACATGACCAAAGGCAAGAGCCTAAACCTGGGAACCTAAAGCCAAGAACATGTTGACAGTCAAACTTGTTGATTCGAAATTAGTGATTACACAATCAACAAAATTAGGCAGGTAACGAGCCAGGAAACCATGAATACATTGATAACCAAACTTACAAATTCCATATTAGTGATAGAAAAAATCAACAAAATTTGGCAGCTGAACATGATGGACCATGACTAAATAATATTGACAAACTTTACGATAGTTGACCAAGCAGAAGAGTACATCCAGATCTGCAATCTCTTACAAGTTCATGACAAGAAAGACTTGGCTGAGAGATTCAACAACTACTAGATAGACTATTAAGGTTTTGGCAAAGGAGTTTCTTTACAGCTTTAAGAATCAAAGTTTACAGCTTCAACAATTTATAACTCACTCTAACAGTCCATATAGTTCTCAGGGAAAATATTGTCATCATGGTTTCAGTAATAGAATATGATTTTATTCTTAACTCCCTTCAACATTTCTCTCATCACTGAGAGCATACACTTAATTTTCAAGATTTGGCTTAATAGATTACTGGCTAACCAGATCTTGGAGAAGCAGAATATTGAGTTATCAGAGATGTCACAAAAGTGAACACAAATGGATTTTGCATCTAACTGACATAAAGCATGAAAGTTTCAACAATTAACAGAAAATAATATTATCATGGAACCACTACCTTGCATTTCTTTCCATGTGCATGTTTTTTAGGTTTTCTACTATAAAACTTTATAAGGCATGGGTTCGACCAGACATCATATCTAATAATTATGAATCAAAGCAAGAAGAAATGAGATGACAATGAAGATGTCAAGAATTAGGAAATAGTATTCAAGAGGGTAAATAAGTCTCATAAAGAGATGACATGGAAAGACAAGATGTGGGATTCACAAGAACTAATCAAATACAGAAACCTACAAAAGGATGGCAACTAAAATTGGCTGTGATCAATCAAAGAAAAGTATGAGAAGCTGCCATTCTTCTCAATTTCTACGAATCTAGCTCCCTTCCCTGAAGGACAAGTCAGAGAAAGATTCCTAGTTCTAAATGCTCAGCATCTGCAGCAAAATGTCAAGCATTTTGGTCATTCATCAACCTGCAAAGTTTGTCTAACCACACAGATAGAACTTGAAATATATGCGACCACTAAAACATGCAAGCATGTGCATGAAAATCACATACTGTAATACATGGAATAATTTATAAAAGTTCCTTGTTGTCAAGATGTCTGTGCTCTAGCTTGCTATGCCCTTTATTCCCACAAAAAATCAATGTAATAATCCAATGTTATACAGTAATTAAGATTCTAATTAGCATAAATTGATAATGCATCTTCACTGCATCATAGTTTAACTATTAGACTAGTATAACTATCAGTAAAGGATAATTAACAAACAATGGAAACTAAACAAGAGAACAGCCAAAGAAATGATGACAAGATATCATAAAGGGTGGACCTTTGCTAGGAAATCTATGTCATCACTCCTCGGCTTCTTTTCATATCCTGGCGGTGGAAAAGGGAAGCAGCGAGACATTGCACGGTAACTGCGGACCTTCGAATTGTCCTAGTTTCCAGTACAGCTGTTCCAGTAAGGGAACGGACCACCAACCATTCTCTTGTCCATGCACCATAGTCCTACTCTCATTTCCAGCTTCAAAACTGCTCTATTTCCATGTGCCACAATTCACTGCCCTAACCTGCCCAAGGAGAAGTGAAAACCTCCAACCAAAGTAAAAGCTGGCCAGACTATGTTGCAGATGGCAAGCAATAAATGAGCCCAGCAACAAATCCTCCAGATAAATGCTAAATCCGTGAACTGGTTACCAAGAGAACCCAAATAGAACACTCACGAAACTCATGCACCGTCTGGCACAAAAATTCAGCACAGCGGGCTTACAACCCACGATGCACAACAGCAGTTAGCTAAAATCCTTCACGGGGGCAAACACCAGCCAATAAACGGACCCGAAAGCAAATTCCGAAGGAAAACTGCCAATTATAAATTCCCTATCGTGGACTACGAACCCAAATGGAATCTCGAGATATCTACTCGGCTTCCACCACCCAAAACACCAAGAAATGCCCAAACAAGCTCAGTCACAGTAATACCAACAGCACAAGTACCAGAATTGGAGTAAAACCCACCCAAATTTTAAAGTGCAGTCTTCTTCCATGGCCCAGAAGACCACTACCATGTCACAGCACACGATCAAAAGGTCCAAACAATCAGTCTCAACGAGGAAGAAGAGCCAGCCACGCAAACTGAATACCTCCGAGATAGCTGATAACCCAATCTCCAGCCTATCACCCAATCCAGGCACTGAACCCTCGTCTTGGTGGCGATCAAAGAGGCCAAACCCTAGAGGAAGAGGCCAAAATCAAGCGACCAAGAAAGAGGAGAAACCCTAGAAAAGTGATTTGGAGGAGGGAGGGAAAGGGGAGAAAGGGAGGGTTTTGATTTTGGGGAAAAGGGGAATGGAAGGGAGCGATCGAGGAATAAAAGGAGGAGATCACCGAGGTTTCAATTATACCCCCAAAATGGGAAAAGAAACTACAAAGGAAACGAAAAATCTCTCTCCCCCTCTCTCTATTTCTCGATAGAGGTTTTGGGGTAGTTATGTTTTGGGTTCCTGGAGACTTTGGGAAGGGTTGCGGTCTCCTTTCCTTCTCTCTTTCTTCGGAAAAAAAACCCCAAGGAGAGGAGAAAACCTTCTTAAGGTCTAAGGGCAGGGGCATTTATAGAGAAACAGAGGTAGAGAGAGAGAAGAGCGAACGAGAGAATTCTATATTTTATTCGGAAGATGCCAATAAGATAACGGCGAGGGTGCCGTAAAACCATAAAAGAAAGGACCGGAAACAAAGTTGAAACGCGTTTCCCGTTTCAATGAGCTGAAAGTATTGCGGCTCGTTTGGAATTAAAAACAAAAAAAAAAAAAAAAGCATACATAGTTATATCGCGGGGATTTTTTTTCTAAATTTTTTTTAGATACAAATGAATCATTATTCGGTTCTAATATGAATACATTTCATAAAATTAAAATATAAAATATTATAAAATATTTATACATAGCCATCATCTTACTGCTAGGTTCAGTCATCAATATAATCAATAATAAATGATGCTATCTAATTCAGTTATTTCTCAATAAATAATTTTTTATTTTGGTTGGCTAAAATGTTGCTGAGGCAAGAGTAGGAGAGGGCTTTGTTCTGGGACAAAACTATTCTATCTTTTCATTTGAAAAAATTTATTTCCAAAATTGAACGGAATAGAGAAGGATAACTATTATTCTCTTATTCCTTCTTTTCTTTTCTGATCTGCTTAATAGAAAAAGACTTATTCCCGGCCTATTCCTACTTTATTCCCGAAAGCATAACGGCTGCTGGTAAAACAGCGGAAAGGAGAAACAGAAACGTCAAAGGAATACGGCTCCTATTTGGGAACCGAAGAATTTTTTGCCCTTTTCTGATTTGGGTAGTCGGGGAACCGAAGGAATTGCATGAGAGGGCGGATTCTTCTTGCTGGCAAGGTGAAGACGTGGAGCAAAACCAGTTTTGTTCAGGTCGAGGGGATGATGGGCGGATAGCGAGGCATGTGACGAAAAATTATTGGTTTGATCCGGTTTACCAAATTAGCGGTGGACCAATCTAACCAAAAGTAACATAAATAAATATAAACAAAAAATTTTAAAAAAAAATATTATTACATATGAATTTAGAATGAAATAATTCACCTAATAATGCCATCGTATGGTCATATAAATCTATCTAGAATAATTTCATCCTAAATCTAAAATGAATCTCGTCTATCTAATAATTTTAAAATATATATATATATATATATATATATATATACATGTTGCTTCCAATTGAACCGGTCCACAGCTAAATCATCGGATCTGGTGCAATCAATAATTTTACAATTTCCTCCATATAAAGAATGTTCGGCACTTTTTTTTTCTTCCCAGCCTTTGCCCTCTTAGTTTTATTATTTTATTATTTTATAATTGCTTGGTTGTCTATTATGAGGCTAACACGTGTGAAGAATTTTTTTCGGAAACTGATGTCACCATTGGATGGATGTCCGTAGGTACAGGTGAAGTCTGATGGACTTAGTGGCCCACAGGAAAAGGAGAATCATGTGACTAAAAAATAAGGCAGTGGAAAGATGTTAGTTTTTGCTGGCTTTCTTGTCGTAGGATGGTTGGTCAAGCTATGTGGGGCAAGCTCTTTTTACTTTTTGGATGCGAAAGAGATGGGTGGAAGTGGCACACTTGGATGCATCACAAGAGATGGCTTGCTCAAGCTGTGGATTTTGGAGTTATTTGCATCAATATAGATATAGTGATTAAAGAATGCAAGCTAGCTAAGCCCAATTACAACCTTCCACGTGAGGATAGAGATGGCAAAATCGATCCGACCTGATGGGTATGCATCTTATCCAAATCTGATCAAATCCGAAAAATAGAATTTGATCAAATTTGGATTCGAGTTTGGGTAAAACCCGAAAACTGTAGCACGAATATGAATAGGATATGGGTGGTGCTGTTTTCTACCCAAATCTGAATCCGAATTCGATCCGAACCTACGGATATGAGTAATATTCGAATCCATATCCAAATATATATATTTATAATTCAATTTTGGTAATTCTGTTTTGGTTGATAATATGCATAAAATTATTTTGATTATTTATTTGTTCTATGTTGAATTGTAATTCTATTTTTATGTTTGATTTTTATAAATCTGGATTTATAAATTATGTTCTATGTTGAATTGGTGATTTTTTTTTGATTGATAATATGCACAAAATTATTTTGGTTGTTTATTTTTTTGGATATGGAATAGGCATAGGGTTGGTATGGGTTGGGTATGGAGAAATGGATTACCTATGAGTATCTCCGAATCCATTGGGTATGAGGATGAGCATTTCTTTTCTTACTCGATCGGATATCGAATAGAATTCGGATATATGGTATTAAATTCGGATTTGAGGATGGATATTACAATATCCGATCCAAATCCAACCTATTCCCATTCATACATGAAGGGATGGGCATTGATAGCAAAAACATGACCCTTCATGAATTATGTGATTCATATCACAAACCTAGCATTAACTGAGGATACCAAGTCATTCTTATCAAATCTTGGATTTGGATTGAGAAGAACAAATGAGGATACCCAAGAAAGGAAATGCACTCAATGGGGACCTAAAAAGAAAAAAATCTCAAAACTTTTGCAATTCACGACAGGCATTTCCACTCAAGTAAAAAACTGGCATATAAAGCCCCACTTGGCACAATCTTCATCCAAGTCTTTATTAGATATTGCTCTTGATGTGATATAAAAGAGATATAAAGTCTACTGAATGGAACTCAAATAATAATATTTACAGGTGAAGTGTGGTGATCGAAGTGCTAGTTGATTCCCTTGTGCATGGTTAACTTTCAAACTTTGGGATGCGTAAAGCCTTCGAATGCACGATAAGCATATAAGCTTGCATGCGTAACATGATAAGTGGTGATTATTCAATCTTATATTCTAATTTAAAAGAATAAAAAAGATGTCAACATATTACCGAACCTTATAGCTCAGAAGCTTATTTTACTCTACACGTGGCTTATGCTAGATATGGGGCTAAGTGTAAGACCAAACTAGTGATATAAGAGTTTTATAGGTAGAATGTGATAGGAAACAACTTGGTTCTTATTAATCTTGCTACTATAGTGTTTACTTGGTGTTGCATTAGTAATCTTGAAATGTAAGTCATCTTTTAAACATCAAGACATTCAACTACAATATATAACTCTAAATGACACACCACCACCAAATGATGATCTTTTTAATTTTTTTGCTAGTGTGTTAAATTTTTTGTATACTCGAGCGAACTAATCACTCTGCTTTCTGCTTCATCAAATGGAAGTGGGGAAGATATTTTACAAAAAAGATCAACGAATAAGTAGAACTGAATTGAAGAAGGATGCATGTGATTAATTCAGAAGGAACAAACAATAGGCGGTCATCATATATATTCCCACTTTGGTTAATCATGAAGAAGCTCATACATATATGTGCAATAATTTCCCATATTGCCTTGAAATACAAATAGAACAATGTGGCATTCTTACCTTTTTTCTTTTATCCTAGCTAGGTACCTAGTGCTAGCTTCAGATCTACCAATTGGGAATTACACTAACTAGACAATAATCTTAAATTGATAAGCAAAATTAAACTAAACTTATAGGTAAGAGACAAGAATAAATTTTGAAATCTAAAGGTCAAAGAAAAGTAAAAAACTTGACTATCTAGGGATAACTAGTCGCTTAGCATCTCATTACCACCACATCATCAACAGGGGAGCTTCACCACCTTCGAAAGGACTTCCACTAACTAACACTGTTGTAGGATGCCAAGATCAAGGACTCCAAAAACTTGCCTCACCACCCATCTCCATAATCCACTAGAGCTTGAATGGTATCCACCATGCAAGAAAAATTTTGGAAAACAAACATGAATTAGAGCATACTTTGTTTATATGCAAACAGAAGCGTATATATATATAGGAGGATTGATAGACTCTAGGAACCTTTACATTAATGGGTGGCAACTGATTGTGGACAAAAATGATATAAAAACTTAAAAATAAAGTCCCAAGACCACTAGAACAAGTAACCTTATCATACGGGCACCTCTTGAAGCAAAATAAATCTAGTGGTAGACTTACGGGTTTAATCTGAAGGCATTCTAACTACTATCGCTTGTCTTTCACTTTGAGCTAGACTCAAACTATGCTCACTTCAGCTGTTTTGGGGCTTAGTGTGGATTTAATCACCAATCTACAGAATATTAGTGGGAATCCAAATATTGGACAATTCTGGCTTGCCATCAAATTCCTAGCCTTAGAGTATGCTAGCATTGCATTGATACTTTGCCCAGAACTTCCTCAAACAAGCGCAAGTTGAGGCAATTCAAGTGGCAATGGAAAGCTTACCTGACACCGAACGTAATGGAAATAGTTTCAATGTTTGATCTATGATTATCAGGATGAAGTCATCTTTTTTTTTTTTGATAAAAAAAATGGGGTGAGGAGGGGCGACCAGCATAGCAACCTCCTCTGGACGTGACTATGAGAGCCCTGACGCCACTAGATGAATGTTCGATGCGGGAAGCGATAAGTACAATCTCCTCCCCACTACGTCTGAGGAGAGACCCCGAATCAGATGAGTACGTCACCTCCAGCCCCATCAAAGCATATAGCGGATCAGAAATCATTTTCAGACCGGATATATTTTAACTCTCTAATACCTTCATCCAATGCTACAACCACCATGATGTTTCATGCTCACTTGTCTCAGCTTTTAAGATTTTATAATTTTCTTTAATTTTGGATGTCAACATTATTATTTATGTTCATTTAGAAGTTTGATACTTTTATTTCTTTTTTTTACCATTTTTCCTAATTCAACACGATAGCTCATATAGAGTACCGGTAGACATGGTAAAATGAGTCTTGATTACTTTACATGGAATAAGTTCTAATAAAGTAGGTGTTTACACCACATCAACATGTGGCAACATAGGATCTCTCAAGGTTTCAAAAGCAATGATGTTATGGGCATTTGCTCGGGTAGACGGAGAGGATAGTGATCAAGATGCGCCATGGCACACAATGCTTCACAAGTCAAGTTACAAGCGATGCTCTCAGTCTGGTGGTTTGTACATGATTTAACAAGTCATCTGCACATGGAATGTTGGATGTAGTTATTAATAAGTTCCAAAACTATCTAGAAACCAAAGTCCAAATGTGACTAATGAGCCTCAAAGATAGGGAGTTAACTGACGGTTTTGAGTAGGGTTCTAGTCATCATGTACAAATAGATGAATGTAATGAAAGGATCTTTTGATATCCAACTTATCAATACATCTTAGATTAGCTTAGCCTAATTTACCAGTAGTTTTCAGTCTTAAGAGTAGTGTTAACTTAGATTTCGAGCATCATAGCTCAAACAACACCCGTATCCTTATCTAAATCAATCTTTTGTGGATAGTACTATGACGGTGATAAAAATCTTTGAAGATAAAACATCTAGACCCATGCTAATCTCATAATCTTTTTTTCTTGGTACAGATCTCATAACCTTTTCTCAATCACCATCTTTGCGACTGATCTGACACCGGTGGCATACTTGCATACCTATCTACTTGTCATCTTTTTCGTCAGTGGGCAAGACAAAGAGGGAAAACATAATTCATCTCAGCTTAATATAATTTATATCGATTTAAAGTAGCTTGAAAAATGTAATCTTAAATATTACTTCTTAGTTTGAAAAGAATATAATTTTATTGAGAGCCTTGAGATATCAATTATAGATCTTGAAGAGTCTTTTTGAATAAGTCCAAGATCATGAAATCATTTTTCTACAAAAAATTATGCCTTTCCAAAAATTAGAAGAAAATTATTATTATTATGTTACAACTAAAGCTTTTGGTGACAATTTTTTGGCTTAAAAAGTTGGAGCTTTTTAAAAATCATAAAATATCAATTTTCAATTTTGAAAGATTAAGGCAAAATTATCAAAAATATAATATTTATGTGATGCCTTTCCAAAAATTGGAGGAAAATTGTTACTAGAATACAATTAGCTCTTGTGTATTTTTTGGTCCAAACAACATGAATATGGTCAAAGACCATGTAGTATCAAATATAGATCTCAAAAAATCATTTTTGATTTGAGATCATCTAAATTCAATATTCCTACAAAACAGAAAATTAAAACAAGGTCATTATTACTTTAAAACTATAGCTTTCAGTTACTTTCTTATTTTGCAACTATCGAAATCTTAGTGAGTGAGAGATATCAATTATAGCTATGATTAAGGCCTTTAAGAACAAGTCTTAGATTAACAAAAGCTGGTATTTTTTGTAAAATATTGTGCCATTTAAACATGTTGCTTTTTAAAAAAGTTTTTTTTGCATGTTTATCCATACATATATGGCTTATTTCATATTCACCCATTGCAAATTATTCTTTGCATAAATATATATTGCCCAAATTATCTTTTTTTTGAAAAGATGTCCCTCTTGTAAGATTTTTGGTTTCTAGTGTTAATAAATAATTATTTTGTGTAATGTTTTGCATTAATACTCTGAAACTTTATGCAAAGTTACGTAAGCTTATACTATTATTGAATGGTAATTTTTTTAGAGATATTCATGCACCTGTTGTTGGGAATAGTATCCCAAAGCCAATCGTCAGCCTGTTGACGGTTGTACTCCTTTTGTATTAGTACATGAATTATAAATAAATAAAAGTTATTTTGATATTTTTTCATCACAAATGTTTCATCTTCTAATGAACTCCTGTGTTGTGGTGAAGTCCTTAGGACTATTTAGACTCGACAAAGGAGGATTTGTCGCTTAGTCCTTAAACATGTTCGCGACCAAATGATACGTTGTTACCAAGGACGACAACGTTTATCGAGCATAGGTCGTTGTGTGCCATATGGGTTGGTTGTCCTCATAACCAAAGAGTGTGGAGACACTCCTATGGCATACAGGTGAGATGTAATGGTACATTTGCACTGAACGTGACCAACTCCGGAGCTATTTCTGCCGTCAAGATTTGCTCCGATGGGATATGGATATAAATGTCCCTCCGACCTGAGACCGCCACGGTGACTTGCAAGCAACTCACTGCACTTAGGCACTAGACTACCTGAATTTCTAATTCAATGACGGAAGGCTGCTGAGTGTAGTCAAGTACTTGACTTGTCGGTGCGTGTGTCAAGATGGGATTGACCACTCCAGTTTAGGAGCTGTGTACAGTCGTGTTTCAATTTAGCAAAACTTTGGCCAGGGTAGTCCTAGTGAGGGTCACAGGACTAATTGAGTTGAGCATGATTCGGATGATATCATCAGGGTTGACAGTTTAACCCTGAGTCATCCTAAACACAGGGGTCAAAAGGGATGAATTATACGGTAACCATATTCACGTAGGTTCTGAATGTTGCGATTGCGATTATTCGATCTATCCGATCGTCGGGTACCATTGCTAGATGGTCACTTCGATTAGTATAGGAATTGGTTCCTGTACTACCGGCTTAGATTCGAACCTGCGGGGTCACACACATTAGTGGTTCCTTTCTGATCAGATGGCTGATTATGAGTCTTATGTGTCTGGGACTCTATGATTGAGAATTAGGATTCTCTGATCATGAGTTCCACACATTTTGGGTACCGGGGTCAAAATTTTGAATTTTAAATTTTGAATTTGAAATTTGAACTCTTTGATCAGGGTTTCATATCGATGGTCTCTGATGCCTGATTGCCCATCGGATTTGGACTCAATATTTATGAGAAGTTTAATTAATGATTTGATTACTAATTAACTCAATTTGATTGAGTAATTATTTTTGGATCAAGTCCAATTGAATTGGATTCAGTTTGGATTGACCCGATTAGGTTAAATGTTGACCTAATTGCTAAGGTGGTTTAGTCCCTGATTTGATCAGGGGTTAGGTTTAGTTAATTTCTGATTTGATTAAGATTTTATTGAGCCTAATTAAGCCTAATTAAGTTGGATTTAATTTATTCTAATTGTGCTTAACCTATTTAGATTAGGTTGGCTCAATTAGGTTCAAACCACCTTGACTTTTCTCCCTGCGCCATCTCACTTCTTCTGTGCATATTTAAATTCACGAGAAGAAACTTCTCATGAATTTTCTCCACGCAGAAGCCATCCCACGCCCACCCTTGTGCGCCAAATATCTGGATAAAAATAAGTTGGTTGGCCATTCAAATTCAAAAGAAAGTTTGAATTTGAATGAGCAACCAACTAATCCATGCGCCATGGTCTTATCTTGTGCACCCCATATTTTACACGAGAAAATATTTCTCGTGTAAACTCTCCATGCACAAATCAACTCACGCCCCTTCTCTTCTCATGCATAAGTGGATAGGGATGAGTTGGTTTTGCATTTGAATTCAAATTTGATTTGAATTCAAATGTGTAACCACTTATCTTTATCCTCTCATGCAGATAAGACACGTTCGACGTTATTTTAAAAGGAGGAGAAAGGTGGGACGTGCGTAGAAATTTTAGGAGAGAAACTTTGGGGTGTGAGAAAATTTGTGCACAAGGTGAAGGTCCAAAACCTTCCGAGACAAAAAGAAAGAAAATTGAGCGCAGGGTTTCTAGTGTGTACCCTAGGGTTTCTACCTAGGGTTTGGAAAGTGAGATTGGTGTGCCACGAGTGTCGTGAGTCCACCAAATTTCAGAGAGAGTTCCATCAACCTCTCAAGCAACCGTCTAAATGATCCAGAGCATCCGAGAAGTCGGCACACATTGATCGAAGGAGTTCGATCAACATCTGCCATCAAAAAGGGTGAAATCACGAACTAGCATTCGTGAGGAGCTGATCAGACGGAAGCTTCGTGTGGACGATCCGTAGAGGCTAGACATTTGTGTGGCTGTGATGTGACGATCAGAGTCCTCCGATGGTGATCAGATTGCGGTGATCGACTACTCGCAAAAGGTGATGTATTCTGAACACAATACTGTAAAAGGTTTACTGATTCAAATTTGAATTTTAAATTTAAATGCATGCTGTTGTATCATATTTAGATCCTAGTGTAGGGTTAATTAGTATTAATTAATAAGATTAATTAATAATTTCACTGTAAAATAGTAATTTTGAAAAAATTTTAAAATTACCATTTTGCCCCTGCACTAAATTTTCGCTACAAATGGTATCAGAGCATGGTTCTAGAATATGATATACATATGCATGCGTAGATTAATGTGTAATCTATAAGTTTGAATTCAAAATTCAAAAAAATTTGAAATTTAAAATTTGAAATTCAAAATTTGAAATTTGAAATTTGGTTGAAATCTCAAATTTAAAATTTGAAATTTGAAATTCAAAATTCAAAAATTTAAAATTCAAAGATTGAAAATTCGAAATTTGAAATTTGGTTGAAATCTCAAATTTAAAATTTAAAATTTGAAATTTGAAATTCAAAATTTAAATTTTGAAATTGGTATATTTAGATATACTTGATCCAAGTAGCAAGTAATCTAATTGGGTTGGTTGCCATGGCCGTCCGGTCATAGGAGAAAAGTAGGGTTTAAAGGCCCTCTCTTCCCATTCGATGGGGTCTCCTATGGCGGTAGGGGTGCCGACGCAATTATATCCCATACCGATGAAGCAGCGAAAGGACTTAATTATAAAATTTATCATGAATGTGTTAGATTAGATCTAAAAAAAAATTTATGATTTATTTTGAGTTATTTTCTGTTATGAAATGAGCAATAGGATTACTGTTTATGAATTGTGCTGATCCGTTTATGAAATGAGTCAACACATTTGGTGAATAAAAAATAAAATCTTTCAAAATTTAAAAATTATTTTCGAAATGCCAAATCCTGACCCATCAGCCCAAGTACTTAATTAAAAGAATTAAGTGTTGTCTAGTAGGTCTAGAATTGTGAATTAAGACCTAAGACAATTGCATAAACTTGTGGGTCAATGGGTTAGATGAATTAGGTCCATAATTGGGTTAGACCTAAGGTTAGCTTAAAAAATGGACTAAATGGAGTAATTGGTCAAATCTAATCAAAAGTTGAATTAGATTAGGTCAAGGATACTCTAGACTCAACTTCAATAGTTGTAGTTGAATGGGTCCATGTCTTTAACTAGATCAAGATGGACTTAATTCATGGCTACGCGGTGGAGCCCTATTTACTAAGTTGATCAAAATTAAAACTAATGAACCGGTTGGTGTCTAAGGTAAGTTCGGCAGTTTTGACCAGTGGTTCTTAAGCGGGAGCTACTCGCATTGATTCGATCATTGACGAGTTAATGGCAAATCCCCACCACTGATCTCACTTACCTGGCCAATCTGGTAAGTTAGATTTTGATTAGATCATTTGGTGATTAGAGCTCACCCATGTCATTAGGTAAATCAGTGTGACTGATTTAGGTGCTCCTAATGCCAGCTTTAATTAAATCCTTTTTTAATCTGACTTGGTGAAGTCAGTAGGAGGATTGAAATTGGCTGGATGATTTCTTCTCTACTATTCTTTAATAAAATCTTCAAAATTATTAGGTCCCTAAAATGATTAAGTTATAATGATAACTAAGTCATAGCCTCCCATTAAGTGAGTGATAATGAGTCCATTAGTTCAATGATCATTGGAGGCCCAAAGGCCTGGTGCTCATTGGCTAATAGAATTATTATTCATAATATGATAATTTGATTGAGTCTTTCTGATGGTGGTTAGGTTGGCCGGTCAAAGTCGGGCCTGATCATTTATTGGTCTGATTCACTAAATTAAGTCATGTTAATGGTTGGACCTAACCAGATCTTTTCAGTGGAGGCCAAAGCCTACTGATTAGGTTCTGGGGCAAAATCAATTACTAGAAGTTGTTTAGAGAAACAACTGGTTAAGAACCTACCCATAGATGCACATGGGTTGACCAACCAAAGTTGGGCTCGTGTGTAGTCTGTGTGGATTCTAGTACCCATTAAGGAATTAAAGTAATTCCTCGAATTGGAGGATGAGGCTACCAGTTCGTAAAAATATTGGAAAAAACTTTAGACTAAAGTCCAAGTCTTTAGTATTAATTTATGTACTAATAGAGGTCTCGTTTTCCTTTATGCAGCTATGGTCACTACCCTGTCGCTCCGATCATTATTAGATAATGACAAGCTCATGGGACCCAATTTCGATAGCTGGTATCGAAAATTGAAAATCGTCCTTGAGCATGAGCGGATCCTTTATGTAGTAACGGATCCAGCACCTGAGGAGCCAGCTCCGAACGCTAGTAAGGCGATCCGAGACACTTACTTGAAGTGGCTCAATGACCGCACCACCGTTCGATGTATTATGCTGGCAGCAATGAATGACGAGTGCAGCCGAAGGTTTGAGAACGCCCAGCCACAGGAGATGCTTCAAATGTTGAACGACTTCTTTGGCACGCCTGACGATGTTGAAAGGCACAAAACTAGTTGTGCCATTTTCAATGCTCGGATAAGGGATGGGGCCTCAGTCACTGATTATGTACTGTACATAATCGAGATGATTAAGCGCCTAAGCAAATTGGACTTTCCTCTGCACGAGCAGCTATGTAAGGATGCGATCCTTAATTCCTTGCCCAAGTCCTTCCTCCCATTTCTTACTCATTTTTGAATGACAAAGCCTGCAGTAAACTACCACGGATTGTTGGGGTTGCTGCAGAACTTTGAGAAGGATCACCAACTCCATAAGGAGTCGGTGAATGTAGTGGGAGGGTCTTCTTCTCGTCGTCAACCCTTTGGGAAGGGGAAGAAGAACAAGAAGAAGAAAAATAAGAAGGTGCAATCTCATGCTGGGACAGTAGCACAGGGTCAGACAAAGAAGCGCAAGCACGACCAGAGCCAGACGGAGTGCTTCTTTTGCAAGAAGCACGGGCATTGGAAGAGGAACTGTCCTCAATACATTGCCTCCCTGGACCCGAGCAGGCCAAAGAAGAAGTAAGGTAATTATATGATAACTTCTTGCAACTTTTCGATTTGTGATACTACTGCCTGGGTATTGGATACCGGAAACCCTTATCATATTTGTAATTCGATGCAGGGTCTGCAGGTCAGTAGGAGATTTGATGAAGGCGAGAGGTTCCTGAACGTTGGAGATGGAAGCAAAGTTTCAGTTCTAGCTTTAGGAATCATGAGTCTTGTAATCAATTCTCGTAATGTAATTCTGAGTGAATGTCACTATTGTCCAAGTTTTTTATTAAATATTATTTCTATAGGCCTTTTGACCATGTACGGTTATGATTTTTTAATAAAAGAAAATATTTGCAATATCATTTTGAATGGTGTTACAATATTTGTTGGATAATTAAATAATAGAATTTACTTACTATCACAGCCTGTTAATGTGGTTCAAAACTTTGGTAAACGTTCTAGAATAGATAATGTGTCAGAAGTCTACTTTTGGCACTATAGGCTAGGTCATATCAATAAGAACAGGATAAACAGGTTGGCTCAAGAAGAAATTCTTGAAGTTAGTGATTGTGAATCACTTCCAACCTGTGAGTCTTGTCTTCTTGGGAAGATGACTAAGTCACCTTTTATTGAAAAAGGTGAGCGAGCTAGTGAACTCTTAAGTCTGGTACATTCTGATGTATGTGGACCCATGAGCTCAAGTGCAAGAGGTAGATTTTTCTACTTCATAACCTTCACAGACGACCTATCTAGGTATGGGTATGTCTATTTAATGAAGCATAAGTCGGAATCATTTGAAATGTTCAAACTATTCCAAAATGAGGTAGAAAAACAAACTGGAAAGTGTATTAAAACTCTTCGATCTGATCGAAGAGGTGAATACCTTTCCAATGAGTTTCTGACGTATCTAAGGGAGAATGGGATTCTCTCTCAGTGGACTCCTCCTGAAACACCACAGCATAATGGTGTGTCTGAAAGGAGGAATCGGACCCTGTTAGACATGGTTCGATCCATGATGGGGTTTGCTGGTCTGCCGATCTCCCTCTGGGGATATGCGCTCGAATCGGCTTGTTACCTTCTAAATAGAGTTCTGAGTAAGTCTGTAGCCAAAACGCCATATGAGATATGGATAAGATGTAAGCCAGTACTCTCGCACCTTAGGGTTTGGGGGTGTCCGGCTTATGTTAAACGTTTAATTACAGACAAGCTTGGACCGAGGTCTGACAAGTGTAATTTTATAGGGTACCCAAAAGAGACCAAAGGGTATTATTTCTACCTTGCTGATGAGCAAAAGGTGTTTGTCAGCCTTAAGGCAATTTTTTTAGAAAAGGAGTTCCTTAGTGAAAAAACTGTTGCCTCTAAGGTCGAACTTGACGAAGTTTGACAGGTGGAAAAACCGACACATGTTACTGAACCTGAACCGGATTTGATTAGATCAGATCTGGAGCCCATTGATTATGCACCCTTAAGACGGTCTGGTAGAGTACCACATCAACCGGACAGATACTATGGTTTCTTGGTCTGAGATGGTGATCCTGTCGAACTTGATGAAAATGATGAGGATCCGATCACCTACATGGATGCAATGCAGAGACCTGACTCTGAGAAATGGCTAGAGGCCATGAAATCCGAAATGGAGTCCATGAAGGTCAACGATGTGTGGACATTGGTTGACCCACCTGAAGGAGTAAAACCCATAGGGTGTAAGTGGGTCTTCAAAAGGAAGAGGGGTGCAGACGGAAAGGTGGAGACCTATAAAGCCCGTCTGGTTGCCAAGGGATATCGTCAACGTTATGGTATAGACTATGACGAGACGTTTTCTCCTGTGACAATGCTCAAATCCATTCGGATTATGCTTGCGATAGCTGCCCATCTGGACTATGAAATCTAGCAGATGGATGTGAAGACAGCTTTCCTAAATGGAGAGCTGGACGAAGAGGTGTATATGATACAACCTGAAGGGTTCACATCCACAGATGAGTCTAAGGTGTGCAAGCTACAGAAGTCCATTTATGGACTTAAGCAGGCATCTCGGAGTTGGAACATACATTTTGATAGGACGATCAAAACGTATGGCTTCGTTAAGAATGGAGAAGAGCCCTGCATTTATAAGTGGGCTAATGGTCCAGTAGTAGTATTTCTTGTATTGTATGTGGATGACATTCTCTTAATCGGGAATGATGTCCCTGCATTACAGAAAATAAAGATTTGGCTATCGTCACAGTTCTCCATGAAGGATCTGGGAGAAGCTTCCTACATCCTAGGGATGAGGATCTATAGGGATAGATCCAAAAAGTTGCTTGACTTATCCCAGTCCACGTACATTGATACTATGCTGAAAAGGTTCAGCATAGAAAATTTCAAGAAAGGCTATCTACCGATAGGCCATGGAAATTCTCTCTCGAAGAGAGATTGTCCAACAACACTTCAAGAGAGAGAGCGTATGGGTAGGATTCCATATGCTTCGGCAGTGGGATCTATCATGTACGCCATGACATGTACACGATCAGATGTGGCATACTCACTAGGGGTAGTGAGTAGATACCAATCTGATCCAGGAGAGAATCACTGGAAGGTTGTTAAAACCATCCTGAAGTATTTAAGAAATACTAAGGACCAGTGGCTTATATATGGTGAATCAGACTTGAGACTTATAGGATTTACAGACTCTAGTTTCCAGTCTGATCGCGATGATAGCAAGAGTGTGTCAGGATTTATTTTTACCCTTAATGGTGGGGCTGTCTGCTGGAAGAGTTCCAAGCAGCACACTGTGGCTGATTCAGTATGCGAGGCGGAGTATATTGCTGCATCAGATGCTGCCAAAGAAGCGGTGTGGCTGAAAAAATTCATCACCGAGCTCGGAGTAGCACCCTCCCTTGTTGGTCCAGTTATGCTCTACTGCGACAGCTCTGGAGCCATTGCTCAGGCGAAGGAACCAAAGGCACACCAGCGGACGAAGCATATTCTGCGTCGCTACCATCTCATCCGGGAGATCGTGGATCGAGGTGACGTCGACCTTCAGAAGATCGACGGGAAGGAGAACCTGACCGACCCATTCATTAAAGCCATTGCGGTGAAGGAGTTCAACGACTACAAGTCAAAGATGGGTATTAGATACTGCACCGATAGGCTTTAGGCCAAGTGAGAGATTGTTGGGAATAGTGTCCCAAAGCCAATCGTCAGCCTGTTGACGGTTGTGCTCCTTTTGTATTAGTACATGAATTATAAATAAATAAAAGTTATTTTAGTATTTTTTCATTACAAATGTTTCATCTTCTAATGAACTCCTGTGTTGTAGTGAAGTCCTTAGGACTATTTAGACTCGACAAAGGAGAATTTGTCGCTTAGTTCTTAAACATGTTCGCGATCAAATGATACGTTGTTACCAAGGACGACAACGTTTATCGAGCATAGGTCGTTGTGTGCCATATGGGTTGGTTGTCCTCATAACTAAAGAGTGTGGAGACACTCCTATGGCATACAGGTGAGATATAATGGTACATCTGCACTGAACGTGACCAACTTCGGAGCTATTTCTGCTGTCAAGATTTGCTCCGATGGGATATGGGTATAAATGTCCCTCCGACCTGAGACCGCAATGGTGACTTGCAAGCAACTCACTGCACTTAGGCACTGGACTACCTGAATTTCTAATTCAATGACGGAAGGCTGCTGGGTGTAGTCAAGTACTTGACTTGTCGGTGCGTGTGTCAAGATGGGATTGACCACTCCAGTTTAGGAGCTGTGTACAATCGTGTTTCAATTTAGCAAAATCTTGGTCAGGGTAGTCCTAGTGAGGAGTCACAGGACTAATTGAGTTGAGCACGATTCGGATGATATCATCAGGGTTGACAGTTTAACCCTGAGTCGTCCTAAACACAGGGGTCAAAAGGGATGAATTATACGGTAACCATATTCACGTAGGTTCTGAATATTGCGATTGTGATTATTCGACCTATCCGATCGTCGGGTACCATTGCTAGATGGTCACTTCGATTAGTACAGGAATTGGTTCTTGTGCTACTGACTTAGGTTCGAACCTACGGGGTCACACACATTAGTGGTTCCTTTCTGATCAGATGGCTGATTATGAGTCTTATGTGTCTGGGACTCTATGATTGAGAATTAGAATTCTCTGATCATGAGTTCCACACATTTTGGGTACCGGGGTCAAAATTTTGAATTTTAAATTTTGAATTTAAAATTTGAACTCTTTGATCAGGGTTTCATATCGATGGTCTCTGATGCCTGATTGCCTATCGGATTTGGACTCAATATTTATGAGATGTTTAATTAGTGATTTGATCGCTAATTAACTCAATTTGATTGAGTAATTATTTTTGGATCAAGTCCAATTGAATTGGATTCAGTTTGGATTGACCCGATTAGGTTAAATGTTGACCTAATCGCTAAGGTGGTTTAGTCCCTGATTTGATCAGGGGTTAGGTTTAGTTAATTTCTGATTTGATTAAGATTTTATTGAGCCTAATTAAGCCTAATTAAGTTGGATTTAATTTATTCTAATTGTGCTTAACCTATTTAGATTAGGTTGGCTTAATTATGTTCAAACCACCTTGACTTTTCTCCCTGCGCCACCTCACTTCTTCTGTGCATATTTAAATTCACGAGAAGCAACTTCTCATGAATTTTCTCCACGTAGAAGCCATCCCATGCCCACCCTTGTGCGCCAAATATCTGGATAAAAATAAGTTGGTTGGCCATTCAAATTCAAAAGAAAGTTTGAATTTGAATGAGCAACCAACTAATCCATGCGCCATGGTCTTATCTTGTGCACCCCATATTTTACATGAGAAAATATTTCTCGTGTAAACTCTCCATGCACAAATCAACTCACGCCCCTTCTCTTCTCACGCACAAGTGGATAGGGATGAGTTGGTTTTGCATTTGAATTCAAATTTGATTTGAATTCAAATGTGCAACCACTTATCTTTATCCTCTCACGCGGATAAGACACGTTCGACGTTGTTTTAAAAAGAGGAGAAAGGTGGGACGTGCGTAGAAATTTTAGGAGAGAAACTTTGGGGTGTGAGGAAAGTTTGTGCGCAAGGTGAAGGTCCAAAACCTTCCGAGAGAAAAAGAAAGAAAAGAAAGAAAATTGAGCGCAGGGTTTCTAGTGTGTACCCTAGGGTTTCTACCTAGGATTTGGGAAGTGAGATTGGTGTGCCACGAGTGTCGTGAGTCCACCAAATTTCAGGGAGAGATCCATCAACCTCTCAAGCAACCGTGCAAATGATCCGGAGCATCCGAGGAGTCGGCACACATTGATCGAAGGAGTTCGATCAACATCTGCCATCAAAAAGGGTGAAATCACGAACTAGCATTCGTGAGGAGCTGATCAGACGGGAGCTTCGTGTGGATGATCTGCAGAGGCCAGATATTTGTGTGGCTGTGACGTGACGATCAGAGTCCTCCGACGGTGATCAGATTACGGTGATCGACTACCCGCAAAAGGTGATGTGTTCTGAACACAATACTGTAAAAGGTTTACTGATTCAAATTTGAATTTCAAATTTAAATGCATGCTGTTGTATCATATTTAGATCCTAGTGTAGGGTTAATTAGTATTAATTAATGAGATTAATTAATAATTTTGCTGTAAAATAGTAATTTTGAAAAAGTTTTAAAATTACCATTTTGCCCCTGCACTAAATTTTCGCTACACCTGTACCATATTATCATTTTACATTTAAAATGATTGCTTATGGTATTATCGAATGGTAATTTGCACATAGTGATTTTCAAAAGAGCAAATTACAATGAACTATAATTTCACAAATATACATGCAAAAGTCCTTTGATATGAACACCTTGAAAAATAAACTAATATAATTATTATAATTTTTATAAATAAAATATAATAAATTATATCTTTTAACTATACTTTTTAGATGTATAATATATATTTTTAGTAGTAATTAAAATAATTTTATTTTACATTTTAAGAGAAAGAAGAGAGAAATATTCATAGAATCATTGATAATTACCCAGTTAGTAATCAGAGATTTTGGATTCACTTCTGATTTTATTTTATTTTATTTTAAAAAATTATAATTTTATTCTGTCTACTTTGACTAAGTTGCACTTAGATGTTCTTAGCTTTAAAAATTTTAATTGCAACTTTTAAAAAAGAATAATGACTCAGTTTCCATCCATTTTTATTAATATGATCTTAAAAAGATGTATCATGTGCCAGTCACATGATAACTTAAATTTCTTTTTGAACCAAAATACGCTTAGCCTCCACACAAGGAGCCCTATCTTCAACCCCACCAATGATTAGCTCTTTGCCAAAGATGGCATGTCCTAGGATATGCATAACCATGCCCTGCTTTATTGAGAATGTCTTCATCCAACCCTTCCTTTTTGACAAGCAGCCATTGATGAAGGATGCGGTGATTCTAATGATCTTGTAGCATCAAGATTATGTTAATGTTATGCCTTCAATCTGAAATTGCAAGTCTAGGATAACGGCAACTACTGCATACTCATGAAGAATACTTTTTACAAGCATGCAAGGCATCTCTTTATGATATCAAAAAGTAACAGCAGAATAAAATTTAAATAATTAATATTTAACTTTAGTTCAAATAATTAAATCAAATATCTTATAAAATAATATTTCATGATCTTGCATCAAATTTTAATAAATCTTAATCTAGAATAAAAATATCAAAATTTACTTCTAGTTCGCTCTTTCATATAGAATCTTCAAGTCAAGCTAGATCTTTGAATCTGTAAAAACAGTAAAATATAAAGTAATGAACCAGATATCTCAATAAGTAATGAATATCTTGACTAGATAACTCATATGATAATATAGGTTGCAAATATTAAATATAATTTATCATTAATCAATGTATAATCATAATCAAAATTTATTTTTGAATTCACTATAGAGCTGAAATCGGATCAGATATGGATTGAATACCAAAATATCCATATCAATATTTGTTTCATCTAATGAATACAAATAAGGATATGGATATTATTTGGATGCAAAAATTCATGTCCATATTTATTTTAAATGGATACGGATATAAATACTAGAAGTATATATAGTTATGGATATAAGTCTGATAATTAAATCTTTTGATTATAAATCAATGATATTGCTAAATAATCAAATTAATATCATATTTATATTGTTGTATATTTTTTTAAAAAATTAATAAGTACTATATAAAATTACAGATAGATTCAAATATACAGATATGGATTGGATAATTATCTATCCATATCTATTTTTTTTTATGGATATAGATATGGATATGGGTAATAATCAGATCCTCAAATTTCTATCTATATTCGGATTGATTTGGATGCAAAAATTGATCTGGACGAATATTATCCATACCATTTTCACTTCTAATTCAGTAATATTAGCATCTTTCAAATATTTATATACATATCATATATTTGATTTCAAAAATCTGATTCAAAATAAATTTTATTCAACTCATTAGCCTTTAACCATGATCATACTTATACCTTTTGACTGAGCCAGAATACTATACTTATATTTCATAGTTAGATCGAAAATAGAATCATGAGCACAAAGTGCCAATACATAACCCCCAATTAGTAGGATTCAGAGCATAGTCAGGCTGAGAGTTTAAAATTAATTCGTATCAAAATACTTTTCACGGAATAACACATATTTCATAATCAAATAAAAATATACATATATAATTTCTAATTTTTTGATGAAACTGGCAGTTGGTGGTGTTGTCTAATGTTATAGGAAGAAGGAGAAAAGAGAGGAGGGTCGAGGCTTAGTTTTGACGGTTCTCCCACCCTGATATCCATGTGCACCATTGTGACTTTTGGAAAGCAAACTCCAGTGAGTTAACTAGCTTAAGGCCTTGATTTCTTGATGGATGAACAGGATGCTTCTTCCTTTTAAATAGTGGTGCAAAGGAGAGATTTGACTCCTCTCTGGCATTGATTTCGACTCCAATTGGGAGTCCAATGGAAGAGAAGACTCCTAATGAAAGTCTTCTCTCTATTTTTTTTTTTTGTCGACTTTAAGATTTGTATAGTTGTTTTAACTGGAATGACAGGATGGGTTGGGGTATCACAGTTAAAACCCAAAGAAATGAAACCAAGCAAGATACTCAAAATAAAACAAGTGTCATCCCTGTTCACTGAACAAATGACAATGCACAAGAAAATAGGAGGAAGAGCAAAAAAATTTACTTAGAATAAGAGTAAGTGATCAAAAGTTTATGATAAAAATTAATCTAAGCTAAGAAAATACCAAGCAAAATCTCATGACCTTTATCCATAAATTCCATTGGCCAGCTTGCAAGCATGCTTGAACCGGCCAGCCTTACACAACACATTAATCATATCCTCATGTGCCATCTCCAAAATTACTCCCATCAAGGCCAATTCATCAAGTACCTTAATTATAAGCTAATACAAACTTCCCTAAGAGACAAAGCCCTGTTGAGAAGGCTCAAAAAGTTACAGCAATGATGCCCTTATCAATCATTATGTTTCATACCTTCATGTGCCCCCTCATTTTTATGCTTCCTAAACAATGCATTGATGAGTATGATATATGCATATACTGTTTGATCATAGCACTTCTCCGTTCTCTTAAATAACACACAAGCTTCATGCTTCATTTCCTCCTTGCTTTACCAAATGCATCTATAAGGGCATTGTAGCAGTATAAGTCTAGAACAGGCCTCTTTTCCACCATCTGATCAAACACTTCTTGGCTTCACCAACATTCCTGATCTTCCCAACCTGTCAATAAAACTAGAATAGAATACTGCATTCACTAGCACATCATTCTCTCTACAAAAGTTAAACCACTCCATTGCCTTCTCCAGCTTCTCGATGTTGCACAAGCAATTGACAACCACCCCATAAGTGGCCCCATCTAGCATAAGTCTTCATTCTTCATCCTCTCAAAGAGCACTACCGCCTGCTCCTCCTTACCATTCTTGGCAAATTAATTGATAAGCTCAGTATAGATAGCCAAATTAGCCTTTTGAAACCATGCTTTCCAAAAACGTCAATCCCTCAAATGGCTTCCAATACTTGCAAAGCTTGCTGATCCCCAAGCTGTAAGCATGGGGAGGGATCTCCCATCTCCTTTCATCCTATCATCCATCTCATAGTAGAGATCCAAGCATTGATATAACCATCCCTCATAATTGTGATACTTGATGAAAGAGAGATAAGTGATCTTCTCCGACACAATATCGATCCTTCCTTTCTTGCATTTCTTCAAATACTTTGACTACCTTCTGAGTTTTGCCCTTTCATTAACATATTATAGGAGACAACATTAGGGCGGACATCTCCGTGAGTTTCTATAGCCTCATAAACCTTCTTGGAGGAGTCCATGAAGGTAGCATTCACAAGGCCATTTATCAAACAGTTGTAGCTCACTAGGGAGCGCTTGATGTTGCACTCCTTCATGCATTGCTGGACCTAAAGGAGCCCTCCACCATGCAAAGCACCTTGAGGGTCCGGATCAAGGAGGCGACGGCGAGTAGGGTGAGTCAAAGCTCGACTACCATCTCTCGGATTTATTGGGATTTGGAGGGGGCGGAGGAGGAGAGGGTGTTGATGGGGGAGATGTAGGAGTCAAGGTGGTGGCTGGGGTAGTTCTTACCCTGGACGGCACTGCGGAAGAAGCAGAGGGTAGTGGTAATATGGCAGCATGTGGTGGCTGGGGTAGTTCTTACCCTGGACGGCACTGCGGAAGAAGCAGAGGGTAGTGGTAATATGGCAGCATAGATCGAGGGTGCGGGAGGAGGTGAAGAGGAAGACATAAGGAGAGAGTTGGGATGGAGTGTAATAATTTACAAAGGTAAAGACTTTGCAAGAGGCTTAACACCTTAGGAGTTTGGGGAAGAAAAAAAAAAAATATCGGTAAGGGGAGAAAAAGGAAAGAAAAGGAAGGAAGTGTTTCTTTCCTCTTGGTTCCAAGATTAAAGAAAAAAATAATTTTTTTTTTAATTAAAAATAAAAAAAAATATTACAATCTTCTTTTACTATTATATTCTTAAATATAACATTTATATTACCAATTTATGAAAATAACAGGAACTGCTATTGGACCGTGGTATGCTTTAACTTAAAAATATATACTGTGATATGTTTAGGGACATTAAACTAGGAAAGAAAATAAAATAAGATGGAAAAAGATGAAATGATAAGATC